>NC_142468.1:2779642-2936607 GCF_049115385.1 Moschus berezovskii | reverse complement strand
CATTAAGTGAACCTTCCGGGTCCCCAGTTTGTTAGCATTTTTATGGACTGACAATGGAAGATATCTGTCTTTTCATGTTTTCAGCCACTGATGACACTGGGCAGATCCATTAATGGAAAACCCTACTAATCACTGCTTTCCTTGATGAAAAAAAAAAATCTCCAAATATGCCTTTTGCAATAGGCCCAGACTTTTTAAAGGGGTCTTAATACTTGGCAAATGATCAATACTGTGATATAATTTGTTGTTATTGTTTAGTTGCTAAGTCGTGTCCAACACTTTGCAACTTCTTGGGCTGGCTCCTCTGTCCATGGGATTTCCCAGACAAGAATACTGGAATGGGCTGCCATTTCCTCATCCAAGGGATCTTGTATAATAGTAAATGAATAAATTTGGGTGGGCCTGGAGTTTTTTGAGTTTGACTTCCCAGCCCACCACCATGGATTACTTCTATATCTAGAGCAGTGGTTTTCAACCCTGGCTGCTTACTGGAATCATCTAGGAAGCTTACAGACAGACGCAAACAGCAACATAGAAATTATACCTGAGACCCATCCTAAATAAATTGGAATTTCTAGGGATGAGACTCAAGCACTGGTGGTTTTACTTTGCTTTAACTCTCCAAGTGATTCTAGTATGCAGCCAGGATTGAAAATCAAGAATCTAGAGCAATGTTTTTCAAACTTCAGAATACATCAATATCACATGGAGGTAATTAAAGTGGGTTGTTGGGCCCCACATCTATTCAGTTTCTGATTAGGTCTGGGATGAAGTTTGACAATCTGCATTTCTAACAGGCTTCCAGGTAATGCTAATGTGTTGGTTAAAGGACAGCACTGAAAACCACTGGTCTAGAGTGTGCTTTTCAAACTTTAATATCAAAACCCACAATTTTAATATTTCAAACCCATAACACTACGTGAGAATGCTGTTACAATTCAGAGTCTAATTCAGCAGGCCTGGGGTGCGGTTTGAGATCTGCTTTTCTAATGCGCTCCGAGGTAATGCTGAAACTAATGGTCTAAGGACTACATCTTTGAACAGCAAGTATCTAGAGCTACCAGCCATGTGCCATTTTAAAAATAATCAACCAAACTAGAAGCTGCTGGAGCAGACCTTGAAGGAGGACAGTTCTGTACACCTGTGATGACATGACTCATTTTGATGACTTCTTTCTGTTCCCCTGATCACATAAACATCCGTACACGGTCTCCTTGACAGTCATGATCACAATGTGATTACTGCAGAACAGCTAACATCTCCACTAAGGTGAAGTACTACTCATCTGACTTGATACAGCTGGTCACTTCCTTCTCCCTGAAACATTATTTTTAACTTGATTTCCATGACCCTACACTCTCTTGTTTTTTCTCCTGTCTCTCTGGCCACTGTTTTGTCAGTTCTTTTTCATCTTCTGAATATTTAAATGTCAGAGGGCCACAGGAATTCATTGTTCAGATTCTTTATATTCACTCCCTCGGTGATCTCATCCAGGGTTATGGCTTTAAATAATACCTGCATGCTGATAACACTCAAATTTATCCCAGCGCAGACTGCTTCCCTGGATTATAGACATATATGTTCAGTTGGCCTAATGTACAAGCCCACTTGGTTGGTTGTCTATCAGTATCTAAAACAGCTCATGATCATCCCTTTCTCCCAAAGCAGAAAATCTGCCCTCCCCACAGCCTTTGCTAATTCACTAACAGGCAACTCCATTCTTTCAGGTGTTCTGATCCCAAATTATGATCAACACTGACCTTTCTTTTCTGTCACAATTTACACCTGGTCCACCAGTAAATCACGCTGCCTCAGTCTTCAAAGTATATTGAGTGGTTTCTCACTGCTCCTGTCGTTACCGCCTTGGCCCAAGCCACCAACATCTCTTCTAAGTCTCCTAAGTGGTCTGTCGGAGAAGGCGATGGCACCCCACTCCAGTACTCTTGCCTGGAAAATCCCACGGGTGGAGGAGCCTGGTGGGCTGCAGTCCAAGGGGTCACGAAGAGTCGGACACGTCTGAGCGACTTCACTTTCACTTTTCACTTTCATGCGTTGGAGAAGGAAATGGCAACCCACTCCAATGTTCTTGCCTGGAGAATCCCAGGGACAGCCTAGTGGGCTGCCGTCTCTGGGGTCACACAGAGTTGGACACGACTGAAGTGACTCAGCAGCAGCAGCAGGTGGTCTGTCTACTTCCATCTTTCACCTCTCCCTCTGTCTGTCATCAATACAGGATCCAGAGTGACTGTGTCAAACCATTAACTCAAATTAGGTCACTACTGCTGCTGCTAAGTCACTTCAGTCGTGTCCGACTCTGTGTGACCCCATAGACGGAAGCCCACCAGGCTCCCCCGTCCCTGGGATTCTCCAGGCAAAAACACTGGAGTGGGCTGCCATTTCTTTCTCCAATGTGTGAAAGTGAAGTCGCTCAGTCGAGTCCGACCCTTAGCGACCCCCCGGACTGCAGCCTACCAGGCTCCTCCATCCATGGGATTTTCCAGGCAATAGTACTGGAGTGGCTTGCCATTGCCTTCTCCGAATTAGGTCACTAATTTGATTAAATTGTTCCAATGACTTCTAATCTCCCTCAGATGGGAAGCAAAAAAATCTTCTCAATAGCCCACAAAGTCCTAAACAATCTGTCCCACCACCATTCTTCATCAGACCCCATCTCTGTGCTGCTTTTATGGGAATTCACTGCACTCCAGCCACTCTAACTTTCCTACTCCCACTCAAACACACGAGGCATTCCACTTCAGGCCTTTGAACATGACGTCCCTTTGCCTGCAACGTCATTCCCTGCAGACAGCCACCCGGCACAGTCCCTCACCTGCACGGCTCCACTCAAGCATCACATTTATACTGTAAGGAGGCCTTCCTGGCTCCCTGACCCAAACTCCCATCTAAACTCTTTCTGATAGTCTGTGTCTCACGTTCCTGCTTTTTCCCCTAGCCCTTACATACTACATACATACAGACAGACACACCACTACACATACAAAAGAATATATACATACATACCAAATACATAAGTCAATATATGTACATAAATGTGAAATTTACCTTGCTTATTATCTCCCCCCAGTACAAAAAGTGTCAATGAAGGTTGGGAATTTCACCTGTTTGGTTCACTGCTATAATTCTAGTGCTAAAAACAGCCACTGGCAAACACAAATAGGTGCTCAATAAATATCCGCTGAAAGACTCAATAAAGCAAGAAATACCTATTTTTACACTAATATGTGTCCCAGACGCCACTTAAGAAAGTGCCTTAAGAACGTGGGTGTAACCAACGGTGGCAAATGATGATGATAAATCAAAAAAGATGAGAACAGAGGACTGACCACTGGATAGAGCACTGTGGAGGTCACTGGTGACCTTGACAAGAGTTGCAATGGTGAAATGAAATAGCTCCAAGACTGAGTGGGAGAAAGAGCTGAAGCCAGAGCGCACAGATGACTTTTTCAGTTATGATCTCTTAACCTGAAGCCACTGCACATGACGTCGTCTCTCTTCAGAGTGCCATACCTTCACTCACCTCCCCTGATGACTCTGCCTCTCTGCTGTCCTTAAAGACCCAGCCTGCTGAGGTGTCCCACTCACGGGGACACATCCCTGGAACTGTTATATGCCTGCATATACCATACCCCAGGTACACTAATGGTACCCCTGGTACATACAGGGTTCTTACACTTGACTGACAGGGTTTAACACCCAATACCTTAAGGCTGAGACCCTTGCTCAAAGGAGTTCAATAAATATTTCTTGGATGAGTGAAAAGCCTTGAAGGAACAGTAAGTTGATAGTTTCTAAGGAACTATTCTTAACAGTTTCTAAGAATTTATTTAACATATGTTTTCCTTAATTTATACCCAAAATAAATTTTATTAGTTATCTGTATATTAGACATCATAAAATAAAAAGAGAAACAATTATAATACAAATCTAAAATTTCTCTTTTACCCTAATAATATACACTTAAGATACATTTATGATAGTTTGAACTATTATTCTATATAATTCCAACCTTTGCCTGAAAACATGTTAATTTTACCTCTTAAACTATGCAGCATTTGAAAAACAACCATAAATATTTTGATATCCAAACACACAAAGTGAAATCTTACAGAAAAAAAATTATTATATAGTCTGTGAAAGGTAAGACCACTAATTCTAGTTACTTAAACATGAGGACATTTTACTAAATCTGCATGTTGCTTAATAATTTCTGAAGTACAACTTCCGGATATTACACAATGCTTAAGAAAATTCTGGAATCAAGTTTTGATTCTTGAAGGAAGGAGTTCTACCCATTTCTCAAACTGCTTATTTAATAATTCTACACATTCATGTTTTGGGATACAGATTGGCAATGTGTTTCCTAAACAGAATCATCTGGGGGCACTGTGTGAAAAACAAATTTCTGGGATCCAGCTCTAGAGGATTCTAGCTTAGTACATCTCATGAAAAGGCTAAAAAAATGGCAGAAAGCTCCTTAAATGACTCTGATGGTCAGTCAGGTTTGGGAAATACTGACCATATATCTGGAAACATTAAGTAGGCAACAAGTAGGCTCGTGGTAATTCCCGTCAGAAAATTGCTACCCTCAACCCATAAACACAAAACCACTGATCCACCATGGCAACATCACACACTCCAAAACACTTTTCCAACCACAATTCTGACTTGTGTTGAATAAGTGCAATTTTCATACTCTAAGTACAGAGTCGTTAGGAACCACTTTTACTAGACTATGGTGAAGCCTGATCAGTACTTTTTCTTAAGAGCACCACCTGCCACAATTGACGAGCTACTCTGTCTTTTATTTCGTCTAAAGAAAAAAAAGTAGTAACAAAATGCACCAAGTCAACTCCATCCCACTAATGGTCTTCACTGGTGATCCATGTTTCGAGAACTATCAGTAACAGCCACTACTTCAAATACAAACTTGTCAAAAATGTGTTAATGGGTGGTATCTAGAAAAACTAATTTAAAAAGCTATTGTGTCCTTTGGGAAGGCAGCTGGCAAAAGTTTCAAAACATAGACCACGCTACAGATGTGCATTTTATATTAAAACTGCCAGCAGTCTATACCTTACTCTGAAACCTGGAACAAACATTGAATAACTAGAGAATTTTATCAGTATAACTTGGGACACAGAAAAAAAAGCAAATTAAGAAAAAAAGTGACTAAAATTCTGACATTGAAACAAATTTCTACATAAATCAGTCATACTGAAATAAAGATAACTAAAGGACAGAACGCTATATACATACATATCTAGTAAAAAGAGGTAAGATAACTACATGTAACACAGGCAGAATGACGGTCATGTGGCACCACCGCTGGCAGTGCTAGGTGCAGTGAGATGACAAACTGGAAACAAATGACCATCACTTTCGTCTTTCCAACCAGTGCAGCACTCAGGTTTTCAACCTAAAGACAATGACTGACTCACTCTGGCTCAGTCCGGCATTCGGACTCAGTTATGTCTGATAAGTTTACCTAAGTCTCAAGCAAATATGAAAACAAGACAGAAGATAAATACAGCAATGACATTTTACTAATAAGACTAACATGACAGCAACACTGTTTTCCACCATGGTACCATTTATAAAATTTCATTTTCTGCTGTGACATGATTGAAAAATTACAGTAGTAACTATACCTGTATTTCAAACACTGAATTGAAACAATTTGAAAACGTTGAACTTTCACAAACAAGAATGATTTCTACCATTACTGCTTGAAACAAAATTTCCAGAACTCTTTGATTGATAAGTTATAGTCTTAGTACTGTATTAAATTTGTGCCACAATTTCAGGATGCAATTGCCATGGCAATTTTCAAGCAAACTTTTTACTGTTACAAATTATTTTGAGGGTGAATCATTTGCATAAAGTCACAAGCAAGTATCCAATTAAGGCAAAAATTAGACTAATCTGTCATTTTGAAACATTTTGAGACATTACATGTATGGTTATGCAACTATGTATACCAAAGGAAAGCAAAAGCATTTCTTCCTTGCAGTTTACTGAAACACAATTTTAAGAATTCAAGCCATGTGACATACAGGTTCAAATTATTGCTGGAAGAATAAACAAAGCATCATTTACCCCATCAAAAAAAATTGTATCTAGTTTCAGAAGATCTTCATACCATATTACTCTCAACCACCAAGGAGTAAAAACAACAGAAGTGTACCTCAACACCCTTCACACCTACCCACCCCTCCTCCTGAAAGGAGCCTAATAGACTGAATAGCTGGAGGAGGGCTTCAGTCAAGGCTGCTTCAACCAGATAAACTCAACTATCCCCTGAACCGTCGGAGACTTAACACATGGAAAAGAAGAAACTGGAAAGGATCAGGGGAAAGGACAAAGAACTGGGGGAAATTCTACTCTTGGGATGAATCACACACAAGATGGTAAAGAATCTGCCTGCAGTGCAGGAGACTGGGGTTCGATCCCTGCATGGGGGAAGATCCCCTGGAGAAGGAAATGGCAACCCACTCGGGTATTCTTGCCTGGAGAATTCCATGGACAGTGGATCCTGGCAGGCTACAGTCCATGGGGTCTCAGAGTCTGACAGGAGTAAGCACACACACACACTGAACTCCAAACACTGCCTCATCTCCTATTCCACAATGTGTTTCTGCTCTCTTTATCTTTATTCTATCTTGCCCGACCTTTTGTTTGTCCTTGGCCTCCCTCTCTCTCTTACAGAGCATAAATGTGCAGACATGCAAAACAGATCTTTATTTATGGTATTTAAGTTCCAGAGTGTTTTGCCTACAAAACATCAAACCATGTTACCAAATGGGTTTTAGTTGAACAGTTTAAGTCCTGTGCAATATAGATATGGGGATAAAACTGAGTAATCAAACCCAATTATAGAATCTCTTAAAAACACACACACACACAGTCTCAAAATGTTTTAAAACACATCTCTATTTATCGATGACAAATATGCTGTGCTTGAGACAATAATCAACGGTCTAAAATAATCTCTGCTGCTCTTCATTTGCCACAAAAGTTCTGCTGAGACACTGATGGAAAATACTATTTCAAATAGACCGCTCACTAAAGAAATGGAAACAAGCACTGGGACCAACTTTAAGATGACGGTCAAAGGAGAATTAAAATGTAGACAAAACTGTGATTTAAGTAAAAAAAAAAAAAAACAAAAAAACTAAACTTATTTAGGAGTGCTTTACCAAAAAGGAAACAAGAGAAATGGAAATCAGAATTACTTTAGCACCTAAAATAATTGGGGGGGTGGGATGGGGTGTGGATGGGTTTAATCAATCGTTTCCCTCAAACTGCCTTCAGGTGTGCAAATTTTAAAGTCCGATGAAATGCCTGAAGGTTGCCGGGATTTCCATCTGCTGATTAACAGCAGGCGGTGAAACCTCAACGAGTTGTTATGGCCAAGAGCCGAGTGCCCTCTAGGATGCCACCCGGGGCGCGCTCCCCGGGACCAGCCTCGAGTTTACGGGACTCTTGTGCGCTGTCTACTAGGTAATGACTTCCCTCCGGCGCTTTAAGAATTCGTTTAATAAGCAGTCTCCGGCGAGATGTCAAGGGGTGAAAATGAAACCCACAGCAGCTTTCGGTACACTGCACCCATCTGAGGAAGGGAGACGGGAGGACCCGCGGACTTGAGGCCGTCGCAGCGACCCGAGGCGGGGACTCGGGATACGGAGACGGGAAGGGGCGCCGGCTTCCCGGTGCCCCGAGGGCAGGGGCGGGAGCAGACGGCCCCGGGCCTCCCCTTCGGGCGCGGCGCCCTGCCCGCGCGGGCCGTACCTGATGATGTCGTCGCTGTGGCCGCGGTAGAACTTCTGCCGGTGCTCGCGCGGGCTGTACACCACGCCGACGCCCGCCACGAAGTACACGATCTCCTTGGCCGCCGTGTAGTAGAGGTTGTTGCGGCACTGGTGGCCCCGGTAGCCGTACACCCACTCGAGCCGCAGGTGGCAGCTCGGGGCGCTCCTGGCCGCCATGGCGGGGCGCGCAGCCCGCCGCGCCGCTGCGCTCAGGCGCCCGGAGGCGGGCGGCGGCGGCGGGGCGAAGCGAGCCCGCCCCCGGCGGCCCGCACTCGCCGCCTGCCGCGTCCTCTACGCCGCGCCCGGCCGCCGCATGCCGCCTGCCGCCGGCGCCGCCTCAGCCCACGGGCGGGAGGGGAGCCCTCGCCTCACGCGCATGCTGAGGGCCGCGGGCCCGCCGGCCGTCAGGTGAGCGGGGGGATTGCCGCGCGCCCCGCCTTCGCCGCCTCGGCCGCCTGGTCTCCTCAGCCCGCAGCGCCCAAGCCGTGAGCCGAGCGAGCGAGGACCCGCCTCCCGTCTCCACGCCTCAGCCGCCGCCGCCCCGGTCCCCCTGCGGCGTTCGCGTCCCGCCGCGGCCTCGTCCCACAGCTCGGCGGGCCCGCGCCGCGCGCCCCCGAGCCCAGACCCGCGGCGAGCGCGCGTGCCCGAGGCAGACACGTGTTGCCCGCCCCCTCAGCACAGACCCGCGGCGTGCGCGAGCCCGAGCCCAGACCCGCGGCGAGCGCGCGTGCCCGACCCCAGACTCGGCGAATGCGCGCGTGCCCGAGGCCAGACACGTGCTGCCCCCAGCACAGACCCGCGGCGTGCGCGCGCCCGAGCCCAGAACCGCGGCGTGCGCGCGCGCGTGCCCGAGGTCAGACACGTGCTGCCTTCCCCCTCAGCACAGACCCGCGACGTGCGCGCCCCCGAGCCCAGACCCGCGGCCCTGGCCCCCGCCGCCCGCGCGCGCCTCGCCCCGCCCCTCCCAGCGGGGGCGCTCCCGGGACCGTCTCTGGGCCCGGGTTCTCCTACTCTCCCTCTCGCTGCACGTTTCTAGCTCGGCTACCTTCGGCCAGGACGGCCAGGACCAATGACCTCGGCTGCCCTGACCGCATCCCGCTCCTGCTCCGGGCGGACTCTCGGCCGCCCTTGTCCCCTGCTGCTGCAGGGCGCCTGTCGGTCTCACCAGGCCCCTGTCCGCGGCCAGGACTACGCTTGTGCGTGGAAGAATCAGCGCCAGGATGCTCACCTTCTTGTTCCTCTCACCTTGTGCGTGTGTATGCTTTTCTGGCCGCTTCATCGCGCTCGCTGTAGCAGACATTGCGTGGGACAAAAACCTGACTTCCTAAACACACGTTTTCTTATCTGTATACGTGACCTCAGAGCTAAAAGTAGAATTTAACTCGTAAAATCACACGCCAGATCCTATTTCTTGATAAACAGCAATGGTACTTTCAAAGCTAAAAGTAGAATTTAAATCGCAAAAGCACATGCCAGATCCTATTTCTTGATAAATAGCAATGGTACCGGAGAGGGAAATGGCAGCCCACTCCAGTGTTCTTGCCTGGAGAATCCCGTGGACAGGGGAGCCTGGTGGGCTTCCGTCTGTGGGGTTGCACAGAGTCGGACACGACTGAAGCGACTTAGCAGCAGCAATGGTACCTGATTTTGTTTTTTAGAGAACTGTTTTGAACAGCAACTGTATTGATACTTCTCGCATGGTGGTGATGATGAAGATGTCTTCAGTCTTAATGACGCTGAAGAATGAGCCTGTAAGTACAAATACTAGAAGCAATGAGTTCCTCTCCTACTCAAGTTTTCTGAATGTCTTCTCTCTCATGGAATCTACCAGTACCTGTAAAAATAATTTGAAGTCAGTGTTTTAAAAGATTTTAAATCCAGAATGATAACCCCAAGGTTTACAACAAGAAAAAATAACTTATAAAACACAAGTATGAGTCTTTTATATCTGGAAAAAAAAAATCAGTGTGTTTATTTCCTTGGGAAATACCAAAACTTGGAAATCTTAAAAAAAAAAAAAAAGCTGGAATAAACTAGCATCTTTTTAAGAAAGAGGTGATGATTCCTACATGGCATCCATACCTTGGACTGAATGTTACCCTATTTCTGCCTCCTTAAAGATGCAAATTAACAATTTAAGACAAGAGGATACCTTTTCAGTTTTGGCTATGACTTCTAGTCGACATACAGGAAAGAAGGGCTATTTCAGAGGAAAGAATTTCTATCAGTGTCATGGAAAGTAAACTATGAAGGCGTAAGTAGATTTGGTGAACTCCAGCAGGAAGGCTGAAAGTAGAAATGGAATCCAATTAATTCACAATAATCGTCTAACAAAATAGTGAGGAACTACAATTCAGGAAAAACTGTCAGCACTTCATGAAATCTCCAAGCTTTCAGACATTTTAAATTCTTGCTATTTTTACTATTCCCAGGTGCTAAGCTATAAAACTGTCAATGGAAATAATCAATATAGCAATCTATACCTGGAGAAGGAAATGGCAAGCCACTCCAGTGTTCTTGCCTGGAAAATCCCATGGACGGAGGAGCCTGATGGGCTACAGTCTATGGGGTCGCAAGGGTCAGACACGACTTAGTGACTAAACCAATCTATAATAGAAATAGAAAAGTTTTGAGCCAAACTGAGGACGATAGCCTGGGATACACAGATCCAAGAAGCACTTGAATTGTTCTCCCCTGGACTACAAAATAGGACTTCCCTGGTGGCTCAGCAGTAAGGAATCCCCTTGCAGTGCAGAAGATGCAGGTTCAGTCCCTGGGTTGGGAAGATCCCCTGGAGAAGAAGATGGCTACCCACTCCAGTAGTCTTGCCTGGGAAATCCCATGGACAGAGGAGCCTTGCGGGCTACAGTCCATGGTTTCAAGAGAGTTGGTCAAGACTTAGAGATGACTAAACCACCACCCCTGTATATTGAAATGTGTTTTTAAGGTTAACTTAATATATGCACTAAAAACAGATTGTACCTTTTTCCCCTGTACCACACAGTAGGTTCCCATTAGTCACCCAGCTTATACACAGTCAGTCCCAATCTCCCAGTTCATCCCCCGCTTTTCTCTTGGTGTCCGTAAGTTTGTCCTCTACATCTGTGTCTGTTTCTGCTTTGCAAATGGGTTCGGCGGTTCTGTTTTTCTAGATTCCACACATATGCATTATGTACAATATTTGTGTTTTTTTTTTTCTGACATACTTTATATGACAGTCTCTATGTCCATCCACATCCCTGCAAATGGCACCATTTTGTTCCTTTTTATGGCTGAGTAATAAACCCGTGGTCATGTATGGATGTGAGAGTTGGACTATGAAGAAGGCTGATCGCCGAAGAATTGATGCTTTTGAACTGTGGTGCTGGAGAAGACTCTTGAGAGTGCCTTGGACTGCAAGGAGATCCAACCAGTCTATTCTAAAGGAAATCAGTCCTGGGTGTTCATTGGAGGGACTGATGCTAAAGCTGAAACTGCAATACTTTGGCCACCTCATGTGACGAGTTGACTCACTGGAAAAGACTCTGATGCTGGGAAATGTTGGGGGTGGGAGGAGAAGGGGACGACAGAGAATGAGATGGCTGAATGGCATCACCGACTATGGACATGAGTTTGGGTGAACTCCGGGAGTTGGTGATGGACAGGGAGGCCTGGCGTGCTGTGATTCATGGGGTCGCGGAGACTCGGACACGACTGAGCGACTGAACTGAACTGAATATTCTGTTGATATTAGAGATATCAAGGGAACATTTCATGCAAAAATGGGCTCGATAAAGGACAGAAATGGTATGGACCTAACAGAAGCAGAAGATATTAGGAAGAGGTGGCAAGAATACACAGAAGAACTGTACAAAAAAGATCTTCATGACGAAGATAATCACGATGGCGTGATCACTCACCTGGAACCAGACATCTTGGAATGTGAAGTCAAGTGGGCCTTAGAGAGCATCGCTACGAACAAAGCTAGTGGAGGTGATGGAATTCCAATTGAGCTATTTCAAATCCTGAAAGATTTGCCAACCAAGGTCCGTCTAGTCAAGGCTATGGTTTTTCCCGTGGTCATGTATGGATGTGAGAGTTGGACTGTGAAGAAAGCTGATTGCCGAAGAATTGATGTTTTTGAACTGTGGTGCTGGAGAAGACTCTTGAGAGTCCCTTGGACTGCAAGGAGATCCAACCAGTCCATTCTGAAGGAGATCAATCCTGGGTGTTCATTGGAAGGACTGATGCTAAAGCTGAAACTCCAATACTTTGGCCACCTCATGCGACAAGTTGACTCACTGGAAAAGACTCTGATGCTGGGAGGGATTGGGGGTGGGAGGAGAAGGGGACGACAGAGAATGAGATGGCTGGATGGCATCACCGACTCTGTGGACATGAGTTTGAGTGAACTCCGGGAGTTGGTGATGGACAGGGAGGCCTGGCGTGCTGTGATTCGTGGGGTCGCAAAGAGTGGGACATGACAGCGACTGAACTGAACTGAAGTGAACTGAATATTCCGTTGCATACATATTGTTGTTCAGTCATGTCTGACTCTTTGTGACTCCATGGGCCGCAGCACGCCTGGCTTCCCTGTTCTTCACCATGTCCAGGAGTTTGCCCAAACTCATGTCCATTGATTCAGTGGTTGTCCCCTTCTCCTCCTGCCATCAGACTTGTTGTATATGTGTGCATCTTCTTTATCCACTCCTCTGTTGATGGCCGTTTAGGTGACTTCCACGTCCTGGCTGTTGTGAATAGTGCTGCAGTGAACATCGGGGCGCGTGTGTCTTTTTGAATGATGGTTTTCTCCAGATATATGCCTAGGAGCTGAGTTACTGGGTCATATGGTCATTCTGGGCTTCCCAGGTGGTGCTAGTGGTAAAGTACATACTTGCAAATACAGGAGACATAAGACACATGGGTTCGACCCTTGGGTCAGGAAGATCTCCTGAAGGAGGGCATGGCAACCCATTCCAGTATTCTTGCCTGGAGAATCCCATGGACAGAGGAGCCTGGTGAGCCACAGTCCATAGGGTCGCAAAAAGTCAGACACGACTTAGGCAACTTAGCGTGCAAGCATGCATGGTCATTCTATTTTTAGTCTTTTAAAGAACCTCCATTTTATTCTCCATAAAAAATTCTTTCCTTTAATGGTTAAAGCAGATGTACAAGGCATGTTTCAGTTCAGTTCAGTTGCTCAGTCATGTCCGACTTTTTGTGACCCCATGGACTGCAGTACACCAGGCTTCCCTGTCTATCACCAACTCTTGGAGCCCACCTAAACTCATGTCCACTGAGTCAGTGATGCACAAAACAGACTGTTCTAGTTAGCATAAGGTTTAAGTTAAATCATATATAAGCCAGAATGACTTTGCTATACTTCAGTATGTGAAAAATATCTTCCATCAAAACTCTTGTAATGGGGGCAGCCAAAAATTAGAAGGGGAAGGTGAGCAAGCCTGGGGGAAATGTGCCACACTCAACAGCTTGTCTTTGGCTTGGGATGACAAGAATAAAGAGAAGAGGACTGCAGAGTAAGGCTTCTGACACCTGCTAAGAAGAAAGAGCTCAGGCTTGAGAAGTTGCTCTGAAGACATAAAACAACCTGTGTGGGGTTCCCTGGACAAGGACATACACAATTTCTCTTTGTCACAAGTATTTGTTTTTTTTTAATAAGAATATGTTTGCTAACACACTACTGAGTTCCCTGAAAATCCCTGGTGGGAAAAAGGAAATGTTGTTGGTTATTTAAATTTAACCAATGAATTTAGAAAAGATGAAATATTTTGTTACTGTATAATTGTGGTACATTCATTGCTGGTTACATGTAGTTTTTATGAGATAGAGGATGGTGAGGAATAAAATATTTTTTTCCATGTTTCAGATCTTTTCAGTACACTCTCTTATGGATCCCATGATATATATTTAAGTATCACATTAATAACAGATCTAAATAATCTTTCCATTATTATATTTTCCATTGCAATCTTTAATGACCCAAGAGTGGAGTGTGAAGCAAAAACATTCTTAATTAAACAATCTTCAACTGAGAACTCCAGACCAAAAGAGACAGCTGAAGCAGAAGTGTAGCTAAAGAGTAACACATTCCTGAATAACAGAGAAAAAGCCCTGATTAGTTCTTACCCTTAGTTTTTATATAATGTTCTTACTAGAGTCACTTCAGAAAACTTAATCAACCTTTTACTGCTAGGTATGCTTTTACATCTGTATCTTTTGAAAGAATGCAAATAAAGATGCAGGAGAAAGACCCCTAAATTCTACACATCAGCAGGTGCACCCATTTGTTAGGCATTTTAAATATAAGCTACAACACCATTTGGTAATCTATATCTTGAAACTTGAGTTCCTAGTGTGGTATATTCCAAATATTTGAAATATTAAAATGCAAGCAAATACTTTTTTCTTTTTTGCTGCCTACCAATTTTAGTTACCCTCAGGTCTTTACAAAAAGAAATTAAAGACAAAGTATATAAAACATAGAAGGCAAAATTCATGCTACTAATTCTAGCTAGCTCATTCAGCCAACTTATGGATTGTAACGATTTGATTTTTAATATGTTGTGCGTAAAGTGTTTCTGTAACCATAGCTTTAACGAACCTGGTTTGTGTACAGAGCCTGACATAGTGCTTGGCACTACAGTAGATGTTTCATATGTATTTGTCAGCCATTAAATACTAAAAAGAACACTTGTGTAGTCACAATAGAATTCCTTTTAGTTTTATCTTGAATAGTTGAAACTTCTGAAAACCTGAACCTTCTTCTGATCTCCAATACTGTATTAGTAAGAACTTCAGTTGTATGTGACAGAAACCTACTCAAAATGGCTTTAGATAAAAATGGAATCTTAATGTCAAAAAGAACTGAAACTAGAACTGGCATCAAAACACTTGGGTCTTAGGGGCTCAAGATGCCATTAGAACCAGGTCATCAGAATGAACCAAGTTCGAATTTCTTTTGAGCTGATGCCACTGCCAGATAGGCAAGAGAAGTAGCAGCAGCTCCAGTTCTACCATCTTCTTCTCTTAGAAATCCCTATGGGAGTTCATGAAGCTCAATACCAGAAAAACAACCCAATCAAAAAGTGGACCAAAGAACCAAATGGGCATTTCTCCAAAGAAGACATACACATGGCTAATACACGCATGAAAAATGCTCACATCACTCATTATTCAGTTCAGTTCAGTCGCTCAGTCGTGTCCGACTCTTTGCGACCTCATGAATCACAGCACTCCAGGACTCCCTGTCCATCACCAACTCCCAGAGTTCACTCAGACTCATGTTCATCGAGTCGGTGATGCCGTCCAGCCATCTCATCCTCTGTCGTCCCCTTCTCCTCCCGCCCCCAATCCCTCCCAGCATCAGAATCTTTTCCAGTGAGTCAACTCGTCACATGAGGTGGCCAAAGTATTGCAGTTTCAGCTTTAGCATCAGTCCTTCCAATGAACACCCAGGATTGATCTCCTTTAGAATGGACTGGTTGGATCTCCTTGCAGTCCAAGGGACTCTCAAGAGTCTTCTCTAGCACCACAGTTCAAAAGCATCAATTCTTCGGTGCTCAGCTTTCTTCACAGTCCAACTCTCACATCCATACATGACTACTGGAAAAACCATAGCTTTGACTAAATGGACCTTGGTTGGCAAAGTAATGTCTCTGCTTTTTAATATACTATCTACTTTGGTAAAAACTTTCCTTCCAAGGAGTAAGCGTCTTTTAATTTCATGGCTGCAATCAGCATCTGCAGTGATTTTGGAGCCCAAAAACATAAAGTCTGACACTGTTTCCACTGTTTTTCCATCTATTTCCCATGAAGTGATGGGACCAGATGCCATGATCTTTGTTTTCGGAATGTTGAGCTTCAAGCCAACCTTTTCACTCTCCTCTTTCACTTTCATCAAGAGGCTTTTGAGTTCCTCTTCACTTTCTGCCATAAGGGTAGTGTCATCTGCATATCTGAGGTTATTGATATTTCTCCCAGCAATCTTGATTCTATCTTGGGCTTCTTCCAACCCAGCGTTCCTCATGATGTACTCTGCATATAAGTTAAATAAGCAGGGTGACAGTATACATCCTTGACCTATGCCTTTTCCTATTTGGAACCAGTCTGTCGTTCCATGTCCAGTTCTGACTGTTGCTTCCTGACCTGCATACAGGTTTCTCAAGAGGCAGGTCAGGTGGTCTGGTATTCCCATCTCTTTCAGAATTTTCCACAGTTTATTGTGATCCACACAGTCAAAGGCTTTGGCATAGTCAATGAAGCAGAAATAGATGTTTTTCTGGAACTCTCTTGCTTTCTCCATGTACCAACGGATGTTAGCAATTTGATCTCTGGTGCCTCTGCCTTATCTAAAACCTGCTTGAACATCTGGAAGTTCATGGTTCACATATTGCTGAAGCCTGGCTTGGAGAATTTTGAGCATTACTTTACTAGCGTGTGAGATGAGTGCAATTGTGCGGTAGTTTGAGCATTCTTTGGCATTGCCTTTCTTTGGGATTGGAATGAAGACTGAACTTTTCCAGTCCTGTGGCCACTGCTGAGTTTTCCAAATTTGCTGGCATATTGAGTGCAGCACTTTCACAGCATCATCTTTCAAGATTTGAAATAGCTCAACTGGAATTCCATCACCTCCACTAGCTTTGTTCGTAGTGATGCTTTCTAAGGCCCACTTGACTTCACATTCCAAGATGTCTGGCTCTAGGTCAGTGATCACGTTATCGTGACTATCTTGGTCATGAAGATCTTTTTCGTACAGTTCTTCTGTGTATTCCTGCCACCTCTTCTTCATATGTTCTGCTTCTGTTAGGTCCATACCATTTCTGTCCTTTATCGAGCCAATCTTTGCATGAAATGTTCCCTTGGAATCTCTAATTTTCTTGAAGAGATCTCTTGTTTTTCCTATTCTGTTGTTTTCCTCTATTTCTTTGCACTGATCACTGAGGAAGGCTTTCTCATCTCTCCTTGCTATTCTTTGGAACTCTGCATTCACATGCTTATATCTTTCCTTTTCTCCTTTGCTTTTCTCTTCTCTTCTTTTCACAGCTATTTGTAAGGCCTCCTCAGACACCCATTTTGCTTTTATGAATTTCTTTTCCATGGGGATGGTCTTGGTCCCTGTCTCCTGTACAATGTCACGAACCTCCGTCCAGAGTTCATCAGGCACTCTTATCTATCAGATCTAGTCCCTTAAATCTATTTCTCACTTCTACTGTATAATCATAAGGGATTTGATTTAGGTCATATCTGAATGGTCTAGTGGTTTTCCCTACTTTCTTCAATTTAAGTCTGAATTTCGCAATAAGGAGTTCATGATCTGAGCCACAGTCAGCTCCTGGTCTTGTTTTTGTTAACTGTATACAGCTTCTCCATCTTTGGCTGCAAAGAATATAATCAATCTGATTTCGGTTTTGACCATCTGGTGATGTCCATGTGTAGAGTCTTCTCTTGTGTTGTTGGAAGAGGGTGTTTGCTATGACCAGTGCGTTCTCTTGACAAAACTCTATTAGCCTTTGCCCTGCTTCATTCCGTGCTCCAAGGCCAAATTTGCCTGTTACTCCAGGTGTTTCTTGACTTCGTACTTTTGCATTCCAGTCCCCTATAATGAAAAGGACATCTTTTTTGGGTGTTAGTTCTAAAAGGTCTTGTAGGTCTTCATAAAACCATTCAACTTCAGCTTCTTCAGCATTACTGGTTGGGGCATAGGCCTGGATTACTGTAATATTGAATGGTTTGCCTTGGAAACGAACAGAAATCATTCTGTCGTTTTTAAGATTGCATCCAAGTACTGCATTTCGGACTCTTTTGTTGACCATGATGGCTACTCTATTTCTTCTAAGGGATTCCTGCCCACAGTAGTAAATATAATGGTCATCTGAGTTAAATTCACCCATTCCAGTCCATTTTAGTTCGCTGATTCCTAGAATGTCTATGTTCACTCTTGCCATCTCCTGTTGGACCACTTCCAATTTGCCTTGATTCATGGACCTAACATTCCAGGTTCCTATGCAATATTGCTCTTTACAGCACTGGACCTTGCTTCTATCACCAGTCACATCCACAACTGGGTATTGGTTTTGCTTTCCACACTTGAGTCAGTTCTAATGAGGTGGATGAAACTGGAGCCCATTATTCAGAGTGAAGTAAGTCAGAAAGAGACACCAACACTGTATACTAACACATACATGTGGAATTTAGAAAGACGGTAACAGTGATCCTGTGTGCAGGGCAGCAAAAGCGACACAGATGTACAGAACAGTCTTTTGGACTCTGTGGGAGAAGGCGAGGGTGGGAAGGTTTGAGAGAATAGCATTGAAACGTGTATTACCATATGTAAAATAGATCACCAGTGCAAGTTCAGTGCATGAAGCAGGGCACTCAAAGCCTGTGTTTGGGGACAACCCAGAGGGGTGGGGTGGGGAGGGAGGTGGGAGGGGGGTTCAGGATGGGGGGACACATGTGCACCCATGACTGATTCATGTCAATGTATGGCAAAAACTATCACGATATTGTAAACTAATTACCCTCCAATTGAAATAAATTAATTCATTTTTTGAAACAAAAAAAATCCCTGTGGAAAGATTTTTTTCAGCATTTCTGCTGAAAACTCCTTAACTTCAACACCATTGACACTGATTGGCGGCCCACGCTTGGCACCACAGAGTAGGGTCAGGTGGGCTAAAAGCACAGGGAGGGAGAGTGGGGGAGGGGTGATCCTTCCAAAGAAAACTGGAGTTATATCGCTGGAGTGAGAAGGGATGGGCGCCGGGAGCAGCTGTCGAGGGCTGACTTGAATATCTTTAATATTCTTCAACCTCTGTTTATGTAACTAAGTCTGCATGCAATCTAAATTAAAGCAAAAACAAAAACGGGTTTGCTGTAAAAAAAACATTGCAGTTTTAAGACAAGACTTCTTCTAACCAGGTTGCCACCCCAATGCCCTTCTTTTAAAAGAATTCTAAAGCTAGCCACATATTTTGGGCAAGAAAAATTACAGATTTTTTCCCCCACCAATAAACATCATCCCAAATGTCTATTAGAGCCCACTGAAAGCCATTAAAAATGAGTATATTATTCAAACAAAAAAAGCCGCAAGCCAAGTGATCCTCTTCTGCATATCTACACACCTTACTATCTAGTCTTTTTCTGTTTTAGAAACATCAGTATACTCTCTGGCAGTATTCCACGCTGTCAGGTTGGAAAGCTAGGTAGTTTTCTTTGGTTCTTTGTTTCTCTTCTCACATAGGCAGTTAGCGAGTCCTTTTGACTATTTTTAGAAACATCCCTAAACTGCCTCCCCATCCCTGTAGCCACACCCTCCCAAACTCCATTTGCCACAGTTCAGTTCACCTTCTCCTTGTCTTCTCCCCAGATTCTGCAACACAGTAATCTGTAAAGATCATGTCTGAGCATGCTACTTTCCCGTGTCAAGAAATTTTCCAGAAGCAGTGGAGGCCTCTTGAGTCTTAATATATTCTTAGCATTTGGCTCAATAACTTCTCATTCAGTTATCTGCCACACTGTAATCATTTAAAAGGTAGATCAAGATTCACGCACCAAAACATTTACTATGGCCTAATTTAGAGCAATAAAATCCAGAAACCTAACTGTGCCACCTCAGGGAAACTTTAAGTAGATTGATTCAGGCCATATGAAAATATAAAACCATTGAAAATTAGGTTTTAAAATTCATTTTGGCAACATTGGAAATTTCCCTTAATGTAATATCAAAAAATTTTTAATCTAGTTACAAAATAAAGTGTATCTACAGAATGAGCCCAGTTATGAAATATATTAAAAACTGGAACAAAAGATACCAAATATTAACAGTTTATAATACGATGGGTGAGTTTTACACATTTATTGGTATATTCATACGTGTACCATTTATTGGTGATACAACTTCAATATTCTAAGTTCTTTTTAAAAATATATGAGAGAATTCTACCTCTCAATTCTTCATGGGAAGAGAATGATATTTGTTTGGGAAAAAATACTCGAATGGGTGCTTGGCACAGAAAATGAGATCCCAGAGGAGTTGAATGTCACCGAACTCTTTTGCATGAGGAACGAGAAATGATTTCTTGCTCCAGGAAGACTAGGAAGGCATGAAGTCAGAGAGATGGGAAGCTGCAAGTTTTGCCACGCCGCCCTCTCCAAAGCCTCTCAGATCTTAAAAGTTTCCAAATACACGAAGTGTTAGTTTTATTTTTTCTTAAAGGAAGCTAGAGAAACAGGGCTTCTTACCTAGGTTGATGTAGTAGGAAGCAGCCCTCCATGAAGAGAATTATAAAGTTTCTGGGAGGGAGCAGGGGAAGCCCAGGATACCAACAAATGGTAAACGTGGGGTTCCAGACCTCTAAAAGCCTCCATTTCGCTCTTTTGCATTTCTTTTCCATGGGGATGGTCTTGGTCCCTGTCTCCTGTACAATGTCATGAACCTCCGTCCAGAGTTCATCAGGCACTCTATCAATCAGATCTAGTCCCTTAAATCTCTTTCTCACTTCCACTGTATAATCATAAGGGATTTGATTGAGGTCATATCTGAATGGTCTAGTGGTTTTCCCTACTTTCTTCAATTTAAGTCTGAATTTCGCAATAAGGAGTTCATGATCTGAGCCACAGTCAGCTCCTGGTCTTGTTTTCACTAACTGTATACAGCTTCTCCATCTTTGGTTGCAAAGAATATAATCAATCTGATTTCGGTGTTGACCATCTGGTGATGTCCATGTGTAGAGTCTTCTCTTGTGTTGTTGGAAGAGGGTGTTTGCTATGACCAGTGCATTCTCTTGACAAAACTCTATTAGCCTTTGTCCTGCTTCATTCTGTGCTCCAAGGCCAAATTTGCCAGTTACTCCAGGTGTTTCTTGACTTCCTACTTTTGCATTCCAGTCCCCTATAATGAAAAGGACATCTTTTTTGGGTGTTAGTTCTAAAAGGTCTTGTAGGTCTTCATAGAACTGTTCAACTTCGGCTTCTTCAGCATTACTGGTTGGGGCATAGGCCTGGATTACTGTAATATTGAATGGTTTGCCTTGGAAACGAACAGAAATCATTCTGTCATTTTTAAGATTGCATCCAAGTACTGCATTTCGGACTCTTTTGTTGACCATGATGGCTACTCCATTTCTTCTAAGGGATTCCTGCCCACAGAAATCAATGCAAAGAAATAGAGGAAAACAACAGAATAGGAAAACCAAGAGACCTTCAAGAAAATTAGAGATTCCAAGGGAACATTTCATGCAAAGATGGGCTCGATAAAGGACAGAAATGGTATGGACCTAACAGAAGCAGAACATATTAAGAAGAGGCGGCAGGAATACACAGAAGAACTGTACAAAAAAGATCTTCATGACCAAGATAGTCACGATAACATGATCACTGACCTAGAGCCAGACATCTTGGAATGTGAAGTCAAGTGGGCCTTAGAAAGCATCACTACGAACAAAGCTAGTGGAGGTGATGGAATTCCAGTTGAGCTATTTCAAATCTTGAAAGATGATGCTGTGAAAGTGCTGCACTCAATATGCCAGCAGATTTGGAAAACTCAGCAGTGGCCACAGGACTGGAAGAGGTCAGTCTTCATTCCAGTCCCAAAGAAAGGCAATGCCAAAGAATGTTCAAACTACCGCACAATTGCACTCATCTCACATGCTAGTAAAGTCATGCTCAAAATTCTCCAAGCCAGGCTTCAGCAGTTTGTAAACTGTGAACTCCCAGATGTTCAAGCAGGTTTTAGAAAAGGCAGAGGCACCAGAGATCAAATTGCCAACATCCGCTGGATCATGGAGAAAGCAAGAGAGTTCCAGAAAAACATCTATTTCTGCTTCATTGACTATGCCAAAGCCTTTGACTGTGTGGATCACAATAAACTGTGGAACATTCTGAAAGAGATGGGAATCCCAGACCACCTGACCTGCCTCTTGAGAAACCTGTATGCAGGTCAGGAAGCAACAGTCAGAACTGGACATGGAACAACAGACTGGTTCCAAATAGGAAAAGGGGTACGTCAAGGTTGTATATTGTCACCTTGCTTATTTAACTTATATGCAGAGTACATCATGAGGAACGCTGGGCTGGAAGAAGCACAGGCTGCAATCAAGATTGCTGAGAGAAATATCAATAACCTCAGATATGCAGATGACACCACCCTTATGGCAGAAAGTGAAGAGGAACTCAAAAGCCTCTTGATGAAAGTGAAAGAGGAGAGTGAAAAGGTTGGCTTGAAGCTCAACATTCAGAAAACAAAGATCATGGCATCTGGTCCTATCACTTCATGGGAAATAGATGGGGAAACAGTGGAAACAGTGTCAGACTTTAATTTTTTGGGCTCCAAAATCACTGCAGATGCTGATTGCAGCCATGAAATTAAAAGACGCTTGCTCCTTGGAAGGAAAGTTATGACCAACCTTGATAATATATTAAAGAGCAGAGACATTACTTTGCCAACCAAGGTCCGTCTAGTCAAGGCAATGGTTTTTCCCGTGGTCATGTATGGATGTGAGAGTTGGACTGTGAAGAAAGCTGATCGCCGAAGAATCGATGCTTTTGAACTGTGGTGTTGGAGAAGACTCTTGAGAGTTCCTTATACTGCAAGGAGATCCAACCAGTCCATTCTAAAGGAGATCAATCCTGGATGTTCATTGGAGGGACTGATGCTAAAGCTGAAACTGCAATACTTTGGCCACCTCATGTGACGAGTTGATTCACTGGAAAAGACTCTGATGCTGGGAAAGGTTGGGGGCGGGAGGAGAAGGGGACGACGGAGAATGAGATGGCTGGATGGCATCACCGACTCTGTGGACATGAGTTTGAGTGTACTCCGGTAGTTAGTGATGTACAGGGAGGCCTGGCGTGCTGTGATTCATGGGGTCGCGGAGAGTTGGACACGACTGAGCGACTGAACTGAACTGAACTGAACTGAAAAGCCTCCAAGTGGTAGGGAAGTCCCAGCTAATATGACAGTTAAACACACCAATTGCTACTGTAATTAGGAAGAAGTAACAAAAGTCAGTTCAGCAAACACTGGGTAGTTTCCAATGGGCTCCAGAATAAAGGGCCACCTCCTCCCTGGGACACATGAGCCTCTAGCCTGCCTGCCACGCCATCTTCAGTCAGCTCCCCTCTGCCTTGAACTGGCTCTACTATCCAGCCATACTAGATTCTGATCTTTCCCCAAATTAGCTAGACAGTTCCAAAACTCCATGCACCCATGTGTCACTCGTGATGTGTGTAATCTCAGCTCTCGTCGGCCTGCAAACTCCTGAACATTTGAGGTCCGGCTCAAATGTACCATCTTCTTATGGGTTGAACTGTGTCCCCCCAAATTATACGCTGAAGTCCTAATCCCCAGTACCTTAGAATGTGACCTCATTTGGAAATAGAATCATTGCAGATGTAATTAGTTACGATGAAGTCATACTGGAACAGGGTGGGATGCTAATCCAGTATGACTGGTGTCTTTATTTAAAAAAGGACATTTAGAGAAAGACAAATACCACATGGTCTCACTTAAATGTGGAATCTAATAGAAATGATGCAAATGAACTTATTTGTAAAACAGAAACTGAGTCGCAGATCTCAAAATCAAACTTATGGTTACCAAAGAGGAAATGTGGGAGAAAGTGAAAAATTAGGAGGTTGAGATTAACACATACACACTGCTGTAAATAAAATAAAGATCTACTGTACAGCACAGGGAACTCTACTCAGTATTCGGTAATGACTTATAAGGGAAAAGAATCTGAAAAGGAAGAGAGATATACAGATATAGGCAGGTATAGTGGATCGGCCAAAAAGTTTGTTGGTTAATACAAAATAAATAGGTTAAAAAAAAAAAAGTTCGTTCGGATTTTTCTGTAACATCTTACAGAAAATCCAACTGAATTTTTGTGGCCAATGTATGTATCTGATTCACTTTGCTCTGCACCTGAAACTGACCCAACTTTGTGAGTCAACTCTACTCCAGTGAAAATTAGAAAGGGGGGATCTGGACCCAGGCACTCACACAGGGAAAATGCCATGTAAAGATGAAAGCAGAGACTTACACGCCAAGGAAGGGTCACCACGACCACTAGAAGCCTGGAGAAAGGTGTGGAGCACAGCCCTCCCGCAGGGCCCTCAGAGAGAGCCAGGGCTAGCAACACTTGGGTCTCAAACTTCTTGCCTTCAGAACTAGGAGACAGTAAGTTGCTATCGTTTAAGCCACTTGGTTTGCGTGACTTTGTTTCAGCGAACCAAACAAACACACCACGTCTCTATGGTTTGCTGTGACATCCCCACCCACTCTTCAGAAGTATCAGCTTTCATTGATGTCCCTAGTTCAGTTCAGTTCAGTCACTCAGTCGTGTCCGACTCTCCGCGACCCCATGAATCATAGCACGCCAGGCCTCCCTGTCCATCACCAATTCCCAGAGTTCACTCAAACTCATGTCCATAGAGTCAGTGATGTCATCCAGCCATCTCATTCTCTGTCGTCCCCTTCTCCTCCCGCCCCCAACCTTTCCCAGCATCAGAGTCTTTTCTGAGCGACTGAACTGAACTGAACTGAACTGGGGTCCTTCTCAGGTGCTGCTCAGTTCAGTCCAGTCGCTCAGTCGTGTCTGACTCTCCGCGACCCCATGAATCACAGCACGCCAGGCCTCCCTGTCCATCACCAACTCCTGGAGTTCACTCAAACTCACATCCGTTGAGTCGGTGACGCCATCCAGCCATCTCATCCTCTGTCGTCCCCTTCTCCTCCTGCCTCCAATCCCTCCCAGCATCAGAGTCTTTTCCAGTGAGTCAACTCTTCGCGTGAGGTAGCCAAAGTATTGGAGTTTCAGCCTCAGCATCAGTCCTTTCAATGAATACTCAGAACTGATTTGCTTTAGGATGGACTGGTTTGACCTCCTTGCAGTCCAAGGGACTCTCAAGAGTCTTCTCCAACACCACAGTCCAAAAGCATCAATTCTTTGGCACACAGCTGTCTTTATGGTCCAACTCTCACATCCATACATGACTACTGGAAAAACCATAGCTTTGACTAAACGGACTTTTGTAGGCAAAGTAATGTCTCTGCTCTTTAATATATTATCAAGGTTGGTCATAACTTTCCTTCCAAGGAGCAAGCGTCTTTTAATTTCATGGCTGCAATCAGCATCTGCAGTGATTTTGGAGCCCAAAAAATTAAAGTCTGACACTGTTTCCACTGTTTCCCCATCTATTTCCCATGAAGTGATGGGAGCAGATGCCATGATCTTAGTTTTTTGAGTGTTGAGTTTTAAGCCAAATTTTTCATTCTTCACTTTCACTTTAATCAAAAGGCTCTTTAGTTCTTCTTCACTTTCTGCCATAAGGGTGGTGTCATCTGCATATCTGAGGTTATTGATATTTCTCCCATCAATCTTGATTCCAGCTTGTACTTCATCCAGCCCAGTGTTTCTCATGATGTACTCTGCATATAAGTTAAATAAGCAGGGTGACAATATACAGCCTTGACCTATGCCTTTTCCTATTTGGAACCAGTCTGTTGTTGCATGTCCAGTTCTAACTGTTGCTTCTTGACCTGCATATAGACTTCTCAGGAGGCAGGTCAAGTGGTCTGGTATTCCCAATTCTTTAAGAATTTTCCACAGTTTGTTATGATCCACACAGTCAGAGGCTTTGGCAAAGTCAATAAAGCGGAAATAGATGTTTTTCTGAAACTCTCTTTCTTTCTCTATGATCTAATGGATGTTAGCAATTTGATCTCTGGTTCCTCTGCCTTTTTACATCCAGCTTGAATATCTGGACATTTGTGGTTCACATTGCTGCTGAAGCCTGGTTTGGAGAATTTTGAGCATTACTTTGCTAGTGTGTGAGATGAGTGCAATTGTTCAGTACTTTGAACATTCTTTGGCATTGCCTTTCTTTGGGATTGGAATGAAAACTGACCTTTTCCAGTCCTGTGGCCACTGCTGAGTTTTCCAAATTTGCTGGCATATTGAGTGCAGCACTTTCACAGCATCATCCTTCAGGATTTGAAATAGCTCAGCTGGAATTCCATCACCTCCACTCGCTTTGTTCATAGTGATGCTTCCTAATGTCCTCTGACTTTGCATTCCAGGATGTCTGGCTCTAGGCTGGTGATCACGCCATCATGATTATTTGGGTCGTGAAGATCTTTTTTGTACAGTTCTTCTGTGTATTCTTGCCACCTCTTCTTAATATCTTCTGCTTCTGTTAGGTCCATATCATTTCTGTCCTTTATTGAGCCCATCTTTGCATGAAATGTTCCTATGGTATCTCTAATTTTCTTGAAGAAATCTCTAGTCTTTCCCATTCTATTATTTGCCTCTATTTCTTTGCATTGATCGCTGAGGAAGACTTTCTTGTCTCTCCTTGCTGTTCTTTAGAACTCTGCATTCAGATGGGTATAGCTTTCCTTTTCTTCTTTGCCTTTAGCTTCTCTTCTTTTCTCAGCTATTTGTAAGGTCTCCTCAGACAACCATTAAGCCTTTTTGCATTTTTTTCTTGGGGATGGTCTTGATCACTGCCACCTGTAGAATGTCACGAACCTTGTCCCTAGTTCTTCAGGCACTCTATCAGATCTAATCCCTTGAATTTGTCACTTCCATTGTATAATCGTAAGGGATTTAATTTAGATCATACCAGAATGGTCTGGTGGTATTCCCTACTTTCTTCATTTTTAGTCTGAATTTGGCAATAAGGAGTTCATTGAGCCACAGTCAGCTCCAGGTCTTGTTTCTGTTGACTGTATAGAGCTTCTCCATCTTTGGCTGCAAAGAATATAATCAATCTGATTTCGGTGTTGACTATCTGGTGATGTCCATGTGTAGAGTCTTCTCTTGTGTTGTTGAAAGAGGGTGTTTGCTATGACCAGTGCGTCTCTTGGCATAACTCTGTTAGCTTTTGCCCTGCTTCATTCTGTACTCAGAGGCCAAATTTGCCTGTTATTCCAGGTATCTCTTGACTTCCTATTTTTGCATTCCAGTCCCCATTTTATAATGAAAAGGACATCTTTTGGGGTGTTAGTTCTAGAAGGTCTTCATAGAACTGTTCAACTTCAGCTTCTTCAGCATTACTGGTTGGGGCATAGACTTGGATTACTGTGATATTGAACAGTTTGCCTTGGAATCAAACAGAGATCCTTCTGTCATTTTTGAGATTACATCCAAGTACTGCATTTCGGACTCTTTTGATGACCATGATGGCTACTCCATTTCTTCTCCAGTCACAGAGAGAGAAAGAATATTTCTACTACATTTAACAGATGGATGTAGGGAAGATAAAGAAAAGTAGATTTATCATAGGTTGTTCAGATAAACAAACTTAGGTGCGAAGTATTAAGTCCTAAGCTAATTTTAATATAGGAGGACATTTCTTAGGTAAATACAGCTAGTTATAGATACATCAGTTTCAGAAAAAGTAGATATGATAATTGAAGCTAAGAGAAGATAAAACTGGGAGATATAAAAGACAGGACGGTAATACAACGCCGTATGTATTTTAAAGTTAGGAACTTTACTATCCTGGGAAAAGCATTTTGGTCAACAAATGCGACCCCATGTGTAAGTAATATCTCTACATTGCACCTCCACTTCAAGGATTAGTGGTAGTGAAGTGAAAGTCACTCAGTTGTGTCCAGCTCTTGCGACCCCATGGACTGTAGCCCGCCAGGTTCCTCTCTCCATGGGATTCTCCAGGCAAGAATACTGGAGTGGGTTGCCATTTCCTTCTCCAACTTCAAGGATTAGTGATCTTGAAATTGAAGCATTAGAAAGTGTCCAAAATGAAGCATAGAGAGAGAAAACAGTAGAGAAAGAGAACGGAGCATGCCAGAGCTGCGAGACAGTATCACATTGTCGCGCACACGTGCAATTGGGGTCTCATAAGGAAACAAAGGGTGAAAACAGGGATGAAGACACGTTCGAAGAAGCAATTTTCATCATTACTGAAAAATCACAAACCGTTGATCCAAGAAACTCAGAGAACCTCAACAAGGGTATTAGAACTTCCACACACACACTCCTGGACGTACCACAGACAAACGACTGGGAAGAGAAAAGACAGAGAAAGACAAAGACGAAGAGAAAATTTGTGGAGAAAAGTTACATTCAGAAGAACAAAGATCCTAAAGGGTCTGCCCCCCAAAACTACCAGAGCTAATAAGTGAATTTAGAAAGGTTACGTCAACAAGGTCAGTATCTCAGCATTCTTTTTTACTAATGGCTATTGTAATTCAAAAATGGTTTGTTAAACTTTTTTGATGAAACATTAAAAGCAATGTGCAAGCAAATAGTCAACTTTGCAGAGGCATAATTCCTCTGCTGCTAAGTCACTTCAGTCGTGTCCGACTCTGTGTGACCCCATAGATGGAAGCCCACCAGGCTCCCCCGTCCCTGGGATTCTCCAGGCAAGAACACTGGAGTGGGTTGCCATTTCCTTCTCCAATGTGTGAAAGTGGAAAGTGAAAAGTGAAAGTGAAGTCGCTCAGTCGTGTCCGACCCTTAGCGACCCCACGGACTGCAGCCTACCAGGCTCCTCCATCCATGGGATTTTCTAGGCAATAGTACTGGAGTGGCTTGCCATTGCCTTCTCCGATAATTCCTCTAGGACACTATAAAAGTTTTAGGTACTCTAATCTGGATGACAATAATAAATGATTTAAAGCAGTATTTATCGTTCTGGGGCCTCTGGATCATGAGAAGCCTGTGAAACTAATAAAATTTCAATTATAGAAAGGCAGTTGTATACTTTCCAGCACAAGTTAAAACATCAACTCGATTTGAAGTAGACCTCACTTTGGATACAATGGTTACTTAATTTCAACATGAAGTTTTTGTGTTCTTCTAATTTTTAATTTTAACCTTGACATAATTTTAGACTGTTAGAAATGATAAAAGAATTTCTGCATATTTTAATCTTTATCCATATTCCCGATGCCCTGACTATTAGCACTTATTACATTTTCCTTACCATTCTGTCTCTCCGTATGCATGTATGGAAATATGTATACACACATACAGGTATATATATATATATGCATACGTGTGTATGTAAACTCTTTCAGAGTAATTTGTAGACATAATTCCCTTTTTAGTGTGTATTGTTGTTTTCCAAAATGACATTCTCTTACATAATTATAGGATAATTATTAAAATCACCAAATAAACATTGATACAATACTATTGTTTAAACTATAAATCTTACTTGAATTTTGCCTATTGTCCAATTAATAGCCTTTATAGGAAAATTTTTGAAATCTGACCCAGGATTCCATTTACACGCTGTATTAAATTTTCAAGGCTCTTTAAATCTGGAAAAAGTTTTTGAATCTTTATTTTTCCATCATCTTGACATTGTGAAGAATACAGATCATTTATTTTGCTCAATTGGTTTTATCTGATGTTTCCTCTTTACTAGGTTCAGGTTATACATTTTTGGGAGTAATACCAAAAACAATGTTGCATCCATCTCAGTACATGATATGCAGAGGAAAAATGCCATCTATGTGTTCCATTACTGGTTAACTTTGATGGCTTGGTTAAGGTGGTGCCTGCTGGTTTTCTCCTCTTTAAAGTTACAGTTAATTAATTCCCAAGATTTTAGTCCCAAGTATTCTTTGGAATAATAAAGAAATTTTAATATAAAATGTTTATTCATGAGCATTGACAAATAAATAGAAAATTAATAACTATAGTTTGGTACACATAATTTCTCAAGGCATGACTTTGATGAGGGGTGATTGAGGGGGTAATAGATTACACACTACTGACTTAGAATATTATTTTAATCTCTGATTAACAAATGCTTGTGGCATCATGTTTAGTCTGTTTATGATGTTTATTAAATTCTGTAGAGCATTCTCAATGAATGCTCAGAATAAAAATCTCATTCATAGTAATCAACTTTGTTCAAGGGACAATCAGCTAATCTGTTACAGGTTGAAAAAGTTTTTAAAAGGTTACAATGAGGTATTTTGAATACTTGCACATGGTAAAACACATTCATTCCTGCAAGTTAATTTTTGTTGCTGAGAGGTTTTTTTTTTTTTATCCTTTTGTATCAATTTTTAAAAATCAGGCAATATGCAGGACTGTAAATAAAAATTTGGTTATAAAAAGTAACCATTAAGAATATGTGATCGTTTCTGTTCACAAATATTTCAACAGGGGTCACACAGTGGAAGCTGTAGAGTCACAGGAGTTTTGTAAGTCGACAGGGTAAATAGGCCCATTGAATTCATCATTCAGTGAGTCCTTTTACGTTTTCCCTTTCTTTCCTGAGCAGGTCTGTGCAGAGGAAACTCTTTTATGCTGTTGTTTCTTGTTGGAGGATAACAGCTTGACCATGCTGTGTTGGTTTCTGCCATCCATCGCCACGGATCCGCGGTGAATGTACACACACCCCCCAGCCCCCGGCCTCCGTCCCACCCTAAACCTCTAGGTCATCACAGAGCTCGCGGCTGAGCTCCCTGCTGCGAGGCTGCGAAGAAATGTCGTTACAACTTGAACAGGTTTGAACAGTTACTCAGAGCATTGGCCTAAAAGCGGGGCTTCCCAGGAGGCCCAGCGGCAAAGAACCCCACGCACCAGCGCAGCCGAAAGCAGTGCGCCCAGACTAGAGCCCAGGGTGTGCAGCAGTGTCAACGTTGTCGTTCGGGCGCTCAGTCGTGTCTGTCTGTTTTGACCCTGTGGACTGAAGCCCGCCAAGCTCCCCTGCCCATGGGCTTCTCCCGGCAAGAAGACTGGAGTGGGTTGCCATGCCCTTCTCCCGGGGATCTTCCGGACCCAGGGATCAAACCCGTGTCTCCTGCATCGCAGGCGGATTCTTTATCACAGATCCATCTGGGAAGCCCAGGGTTAAATCTGGGATATAAAAAGTGCTGTGTAAGGTAGGACCCCAAGTATCCTCGAAAGGAATGTTAAAATTTAGTGAGTAGGAACAGTTCAAGCTGGGCCTAAATTTTGGTAGGTAGACAACTCGGAAAGGAGAAGGAGGACATTCCTGAAATGTGTCAGGCTATTGAATAGAGGTGCGGGTGGGCTGGAGACTGGAAGGGTGAAACTGAAATTTTAAATTTACATTGTAAAAGTAGTACATTGATTTTCACTATAAAAGCTGAAGATATACTAAAGGAGTGCTCTTTTTTTCCTTGAAAGCTAAGTTTCTAAAAGTGAGATTTAAAAAAAAATAAAATGAGATCAATCTTTAGATTTTGTATTTCAATCTTTAGATTATTTTCTAAAGAAATTTTCAGAATTCCCAATAATTCTGTAGGGCATGAAAGGGTTTCTTTGTATTCTAACCAACACAATTTTTTATCTTTCTAACTTTTCCTAATTGAAAAATAAGTGCTGCTTTCATTTTTATTTCTCTGATTGATAGGGAGGTGGATCAACTCCAAATATGTTTATACTTTATCTCCTACAGTTTTTTAAGAAAACATTATTCTTAGTTTCTTTTGTTTTACAGGAGTTTAAAATGGGTTGTATAGTCAAATAAGCCTATCTTTTCAATGGCAATTTTTGGGTTTTGGGGCCTGTTTGGTAAAAATTCCTTCTACCCAAGATTAAAAAAAAAAGTCTTCCTAACTTTTTTTCTTTTACTTTTGGAGTTTGTTTTAACCAAGAGATCTTTATTTTTGTACACTGGTGAGTTGACTCATTTTTTTCCCCAAACGGAAAGCTAACTGTCCCCTACACAATCTGTCGGAAAGGCTATCTTTTCTCACTGTTTTGAAATACCATGTTTGTCATGTGTTAAGCTGTCACTTATCTGTAGCCATATCTAGCTGCTCCATTCTAGTCCATCGATCTCTTTGTGAACCTGTTCAGGTACCTCCTTGTTTTGATTACTATAGCTTTACTGTAGGTTTTTGATGTCTTGTAAGGCAAATCCCCCCTTATAATTATTCTTTCTCACTTTTGAGGGTGGGAAGATACTCTTCCTAATGACTGTCAGATTCAACTATTCTAGTTATTTAAAAAAGACAGAATTTACAGGGTAATTTGAAGAGAACTGAAACATCACTATCTGATCTTTCAATCTAGGACCAGGGTATTTATTTATGTTTCTTTTTATATGCCTTTCAATAAAATTTAGTACTGTCATTCGTGTGGGAGTTAGCTATCTCTTGCTAATTAGTATAAGTAGATGTCCAAAATCTAATTATGGGAGACAAAGAAATGAGGATGAGGGTATTAGTGTTTGTCAGCTTTGCTGCTGTAACAAATGATCCAAACGTCTCCGTAACTTTCAACAATCACCGTTCTTTCCTGTTCACATTGCATGTTGGCAGGTGTGCAGAGCTGTGGCTTGGCTGGCTTTGCTGCGTCCGTCTTTTCACCCTAAAACTCAGGCTGAAGAAGCAGAGGAGAAAGAGCAAGAGACAACCATAAAGGCTCAAGAAGATTCTGATAGAACATAGAGTGTGTTTTTTTCTGCTCATAATCCGTTGACCATAGCAAGTCACGTGGCCAACTCCAATGTCAGCGGGGACAGGGTGGGTGGATGTTTAACCTTCCTGTAGAGGAGGGGTGAGTGGATAACTGGGGACAATAATACAATCTGCCACAGTATCCTCAGGAAAAGGAATTATATAAGGGAATTCAGAACTCTATAAATGCTTAAAACTTTGGAACGTCCAGAGTAAAGTGGAAAATTTTTCAGAATATGAGGGAGGGAAAAGGGTAATGCCAGGAAGTATAAATATGAGACTTTCACAAGAAGGCAAAAATATGTTCCACCATGCAGGGAAAAGTTAACTCTCGCTGTTTGACCTTCTCAGGTTCCAGCAGGGATTCAGGGATGGGCGGTCAGGCTGGGAATGAGAGTGGGTGTGCCGGGCAGATGACTCCTCCGGATTCCCTCTCATTGCCTTTCTCTCCGAATTCCAACTGGGAAGGACACCATGGGGTAGCACTCTGTTGTTGATTCTAACAGGGCCAAGGCCAGGCATTGTGACGAGATGGGAATAAAGTTGCAGAAATTCTTGAGATGACTGTTTTGTTTGGTTTGATGATAAGGTATTATGTTCAGTTAAATAATCTATACTACCAAGTCTTAACATTTATCAAGATGTTAACTAATAGATCTTAAAACTGAAACAGTAAACCAGAACTTGTATTACTCAGTATAATATTATTGGAAGGAAAGCTATTTATTCAGAAAATGTTTTCTTGTTTTTTTTTTTTTTTTTTTTTGAGCACGTATTATGTCCAAACACTCTTCTAGGCACTGAGGATGCAGTCAACTTTCTCCTTTTGGTGCTTGCTTTCTGGGGAAGAGTGGCTAAGGGGAGAGAGAGAGGTAAATATATACATGCATACATGTTAAATGTATCAGGTGGTGACAGATGCTTCAAACAAAAAAGTGGCAGGGCAGTGAGGTGGGAATGGTTTTCGGGGAGGACCTCTTTTGTAAAGTGCTGTATCAGTGGGGAGTTTTATGAATGGACAGCGTGATGTAGGTGGCTACCTCGAGGCAGAGTGTGGCTGTCAGCAAACACTGCCCTAAGCCCAGACAAGCACCAGCAAGGAGGCCAGTGAACCAAGTCAGCAAGTCAGAGGGGCTGAGACACGGCCAGAGAAGCAGGCAGGAGTGAGGACCCGTAGCACCGTCAGATCTCGGCAGAGAGTTCGGATGGTGCCGATAGGGCCTTCCAGCGCTTATTTTGTTAAAAAAGAGCAGTACTCTAGCCAAATCAAAGATGCTGCCTTACTCACTGTCCTTCTGTCCTAAGTGTATATAAGTGTCCTTGTGGTAGACCAGAGCAGGGATGTAAGAATACAGTGTATATTGCACTTTAAAAACCACTACTTCCAGTTTGCATTTAAACTTTTTATACCAGGATTCCCTGTATATAAATGCCATATGATAGGTACTTGTTGGTTTGATCAAAATGCCATTATTTTAGCTAAAAAAATAAACTAGGTCTATTTTTCTTTTTAAAAATAATTTTAAAAAGATTCTCATGACCCCTTCCCAATGAGTAGAAATAAGGCACTCTTTCAGATCATGTTCAATTGAATGAGGATGACATGGAGCCAGAAGTGGTTGTCACATAAATAGAATTTATACCAACAGAGTTCTAAGCTTACTTCAATTGTTGAAATTAATTCATTTTCAGACTTCAGAATCTGATTTTCGGAGTACAAGACGCTTGATGGAAAAAGCAATTGAATGCAATCAGCCTCTCTTTGTGTGCTTAGTTTAAAAGTGTTTAGGCTGTCGTATGTGATATGGATCGGAGAGACTCGATAAATGTTCCTAAGAGCACCTAGATGCTCACCTTTATGGATGTGTAATTGTCTGTGAAATTCAGACTGAAACAAGCAAATTTAGAATAAAAGGGAATGGTGAATCATTGTATTTTCATGTTTCTGAGGCTTTGGCCAAAATACCTGGCAATGACTTCATTGGAGAGTCACGAGAGAGAAGAAAACGGGTCTTGGCAGATGGTCAGTTATTTGAGGTCAACGTGAGGTAGCTCGTATGCAGAAATCGAGAGGCATTTTATTCATTTTCAGGGAAGTCACTAGTTTTACAGTGTTTTTCAACTTGGACATTATAATGGTAGTAACAGATTGAAGATAATACATCCCATCAGTTTAGGAAAAACTATTGTTCAAGGATTTGAAATGCCAGTAATGTTTGATTGTGATTAACTTTATGGCACAGAATAGCTTTCCTGTGAATAAACGCTTACATAGGCTTGAAGACTCGAGAAAATGTGACGATTTATATAGAGAGCAATAGTAATTAAAGCTGTGATATATTTTCCTAAATACTGACCTTCATATCAATGGCCTTGAATAGACAATCCAGAAATGCATTCATTCTATGCTATAATTTGCAATATAATTAAGGTAGCATTCAAAAATCACTGAATCAGTGTCTAGTAAACTATGGAATACAAAATACACATTAAAAAAAAAAACACCAAGAGCTTTCCTGCATAACAAAATTTCCTAGAAAGACAATAATCTGCATTTGGCAAATGACAACTTTGGCTCTGCCCTTCCAATAGCCAAATGTATTATTCTGTTCATGGCATTGACTATAATTTTCTGCACAATAATAGTGGCGCTAGCCTGTCTTGTCCCATATTCTAATGGAGATGTGTCTAAGTTGTACTGTTAAGTGTTTTTAAGATAGGATACTCTAACAAGCCAAGGGGACTTCCTGGTGGCTCAGAGGGTAAAGAATCTGCCTGCAATGCAGGAGACCTGGGATCCCTGAGTCGGGAGGATCCCCTCAAGAAGGGAACAGCAACTCATTCCAGTATTCTTGTCTGGACAAGTCCATGGACAGAGAGCCTGGCATGCTATAGTCCATAGGACTCCAAAGAGTTGGCCATGACTGAGCAATTTACACTTCCACTTTCACAACCTGCTAAGGGAACATCCTCATATTCCTAGTTTGTGACGGTGGGTTAGTTCCTCAGTCATGTCGAACCTCGTCACCTTATGGTGAGTAGACTGCCAGGCTCCTCTATCCAAGTTTACCAACAGCAATAATTTTCTCTCCCTTCCATGAGAGAAGAGAGTCTTTGCTATATCCCCATAGTTTGGAAAGTGTCTGTACAGGTGGGCACTCAATAAATGCTTGGTGAATAAATAAAAAGTTATTAAGAGGATTGAATCAAGAAGACATGTGATGTGTCTATAAAATTATCTGGAAAAAGTTTGAGATCTAAAGAATAATTTATCTAACAATATTGGAATTATACCTATATCAAAGTTGTATTAGAAAAAATATATCCATTTTCTTAAAAGTAAGTGAATGTTTTGATAGTTTGTACAATTAAGTTGCCTTTAAAATGCATAAAGATCTTTAAACTGTGCTTTTTTGGGCTGTTATGGGTCTTCGTTGCCACGTGGGGACTACTCTTTGCTGCTGTGTGTGGGTTTCTATTTGTGGTGGCTTTTCTTGCTGCGAAGCACAGGCCCTAGGGCGTGTGGGCTTCAGGACTTGTAGCGTGCGGGCCCAGCACTGGTTCTGTGCAGGCTCTGGGGTGTGCAGGCTTTAGTACTTGTAGCGTGCAGGCCCAGTACTGATTCTGTGCAGACCCTGGGGTGTGCGGGCTTCAGGACTTGTAGCATACAGGCCCAGCACTGGCTCTGTGCAGATCCTGGGGTGTGTGGGCTTCGGTAGCTGTGGTGCACCGGCTTAGTTGCTCCATGGCATGTGGTATCCCCCCAAACCAGGGATCGAACCCATGTCTCCTGAATTGGCAGGCAGATTCCCATCCACTGTAACCCCTGAGAAGTCCTAAACTGGTCATTTTAAAAAATAAAGACCAAAAGCCAACTTGTCTGATTTTTATCCCCTTCAAGAGAAAAATAACTTTCAAATTGCTTTAGGAAAACTATACTTATGTAGACTAATCTTCAAAGGCTTTGGTATCTTAATGAAAAAAGCTATATAGCTTTAAGTTTTGAAAGGGTTAAAATGAGTTCCCTAAACATTGCCAACATCTGCTGGATCATGGAGAAAGCAAGAGAGTTCCAGAAAAACATCTATTTCTGCTTCATTGACTATGCCAAAGCCTTTGACTGTGTGAATCACAATAAACTGTGGAACATTCTGAAAGAGATGGGAATCCCAGACCACCTGACCTGCCTCTTGAGAAACCTGTATGCAGGTCAGGAAGCAACAGTCAGAACTGGACATGGAACAACAGACTGGTTCCAAATAGGAAAAGGAGTACGTCAAGGTTGTATATTGTCACCCTGCTTATTTAATTTATATGCAGAGTACATCATGAGGAACGCTGGGCTGGAGGAAGCACAAGCTGGAATCAAGATTGCCGGGAGAAATATCAATAACCTCAGATATGCAGATGACACCACCCTTATGGCAGAAAGTGAAGAGGAACTCAAAAGCCTCTTGATGAAAGTGAAAGAGGAGAGTGAAAAGGTTGGCTTGAGGCTCAACATTCAGAAAACGAAGATCATGGCATCTGGTCCCATCACGTCATGGGAAATAGATGGGGAAACAGTGGAAACAGTGTCAGACTTTATTTTTTGGGGCTCCAAAATCACTGCAGATGCTGATTGCAGCCATGAAATTAAAAGACGCTTACTCCTTGGAAGAAAAGTTATGACCAACCTAGATAGCATATTAAAAAGCAGAGACATTATTTTGCCAACAAAGGTCCGTCTAGTCAAGACTATGGTTTTTCCAGTAGTCATGTATGGATGTGAGAGTTGGACTGTGAAGAAAACTGATCGCTGAAGAATTGATGCTTTTGAACTGTGATGATGGAGAAGACTCTTGAGAGTCCCTTGGACTGCAAGGAGATCCAACCAGTCCATTCTAAAGGAGATCAACCCTGGGTGTTCTTTGGAAGGACTGATGCTAAAGCTGAAACTCCAATACTTTGGCCACCTCATGCGACAAGTTGACTCACTGGAAAAGAGTCTGATGCTGGGAAAGGTTGGGGGAGGGAGGAGAAGGGGACGACGGAGAATGAGATGGCTGGATGGCATCACCGACTCTGTGGACATGAGTTTGAGTGAACTCCGGGAGTTGGTGATGGACAGGGAGGCCTGGCATGCTGTGATTCATGGGGTCACAGAGTCGGACACGACTGAGCGACTGAACTGAACTGAAACATTTAAATAGATGCCAAAGTGCATATTGAAGCATTATTTATTTCAAAATGTAACTGTCAGCTTTGCATTTAGTAAGAAAAGTATAGCATCTACTGAACTTAGCTAGTCATTCAACAAACATCTATGAGATTTTGTAAGGTTGAATAATAGGAAAGTCTACTAGGGAGACAGAAACATTACAATGTAGCACAATAAGTTTTATAGGAAGAGTACTGAGAATATTTGCAGACAGGTCTCTGGAGAATTGGAGTTCAAATAAAGTTGACATTTGGCTTGGATCTATACCAACCAGACAACAGGCATGGGGAAAGCATATGAAGACATTGCAGGTACAGACCAGCAAGTGCAAAGGCACTAAATCCGGAAAGTACATGAAAAGTACAGACAGTGTTGTGTGCCAGAGTATCTTCTGCTTTCCAAAGTACAAGTTGCACATTTGGTTGAGGGTGTAGGATCTTGGGGCCTCCCTGGTGGCTCAGATGGTAAAGAATCTGCCTGCAATGCAGGAGACCCAGTTTCAATGACTCGAGTTCAAATTTGATTCTGCCACTTACGAGCTGAGCAAACAACAAAGTCTAATTCTCAGTTCTTTCCCCTGTAAGACTGAGATAATAATACCAAACTTGCAGGGTTAGTTAGAAGATCTAAGAGCAGATGTAGAACCTAATTCACCTAGGGTAAGACTGAGTAAATGTTAGTCATCATTATATTGGTATATGGATAAATGTCAGTGACTTCTTATTAAAGTAATACCAAGTGGTGATTCGCTTATAGATTGCTGACAATTATTTATTTCGTGGCTTTTGTTTTAGCTTAAAAAGCAGAAGTATTATGCTAGTGCTAATAATGAGCCACCTTTTCCATATAGAGTCCAAGGGTATCACAGTATCACTTCTTCCTGAACAACAGGAAAAAAACTGTAAACATGTTACCTTGGGTAATATCCATGTTAGAAAAAGATTTCTACCCCAGAATCAGTGGTTTGTGCAACTGCCGGTAATAGAACTCTGTAACTTTAAAATTCCAAAAGAACGTCTTTTGTTGTTCAGTTGCTAAATCCTGTCTGACCTGCAACTCCATGGACTGCAGCACACCAGGCTTCCCTATCCTTCATGGTCTCCTGGAGCTTGTTCAAACTCAGGTCCATCGAGTCAGTGATGCCATCCAACTATCTCATCCTCTGTCGTCCCCTTCTCCTCCTGCCCTCTCTCTTTCCCAGGATCAGGGTCTTTTCCAGTGAGTCAGTTCTTCCAATCAGGTGGCCAAAGTATTGGAGTTTCAGCTTCAGCATCAGTCCTTCCAATGAATATTCAGGACTGATCTCCTTTAGGATGGACTGGTTGGATCTTCTTGCACTCCAAGGGACTCTCAAGAATCTTCTCCAGCACCTCAGTTCAAAAGCATCAATTCTTTGGCACTCAGCCTTCTTTATGGCCCAGCTCTCACATCTGTACATGACTATTAGAAAACCATAGCTTTAACTAAATGGATCTTTGTTGGCAAAGTGGTGTCTCTGCTTTTCAATATGCTATGTAGGTGTGTCATAGCTTTTCTTTCAAGGAGCAAGCGTCTTTTAATTTTGTGACTATTACATGGTAAATAGCCATAAAGTATAACACATCTTTGAATTCACGCATGTACATGTGGATTTACAAGTATTTTAAAATCATGTGCACGACTGTCCCTTGAAAGAGTAAATTGTGTTTTTATGTCTATTTCTTTAGGTCTGTGTTTTGCTTGACTTTCTTGGACAGCCAGGTACAGATGTTCTGCTGATAACTGGAGACAGATACATGTCAGAAACCATAGAAAGAGATCAAGGAAAGATAAAATTTGAGACTTCATATATCTGCTCATTGAAGGCAATGGATGAGACCCCATGGAGAGTCTGTTGAATGAGAAGAGAAGAGAGCCAAAGAAAGAACCCTGCAGGCCCCCAGTATCCAGGGGCAGGTAATTAGACCATGGGGTCGAAAGATGAAACATGTCAAGGAGAAACAGAGATGCAAGAAAGCAGATGTTGATCAAAACGATATCTCATTTTACACTTTGGGTTAAGTTTAAATGGCCTGAGTGCTTTCAATTTAACATTTAAGAAAATTTAACCTTTCACATTTAAAGTTACACTGACTTCGGTATCTGATTAAACTGAATTAACCTAAAGAGATACCCAGTTGCTAGAGAGCAAAAAATAAGGATCCCTGAACTGAGATCTAGCTCTTATTGTGAAACTGACCTTTCAAAAGAGATTAAGTTTTTTTCTCCAGTTTTATGTCCAGGAATGGGGTCGCAGGATCGTATGAGAGCTCTATTTTTAGTTTTTTAAGGAACCTCCACCTGGGTTCAATCCTTGGGTTGGGAAGATCCCCTGGAGAAGGGAGAGGATACCCACTGCAGTATTCTGGCCTGGAGAACTTCATGGACTATACAGTAGAGGGAGGCGCAGAGAGTCAGACACGACTGAGTGACTTTCACTTTCATGCTGTTCTCCATAATGACTGTGCCAATTTCCATTCCTGCCAACAGAGTAGGAGGGGCGTCCCTTCTCCCACACCCTTTCCAGCATTTGTTGTGGATTTTTGATAGCTATTTTGACTGGTGTGAGGTGATATCTCATTGTAGTTTTGACTTGCAGTTGTCTAATAATTAGCGATGTTGAACATCTTTTCCCAAGCCTCTTGGCCCTCAGTATGTCTTTCTAGGAGAAATGTCTATTTAGGTCCTCTGACCATTTTTTGATTGGGTTGTTTTGTTTTGATGATATTAAGCTGCATGAGCTGTTTGTTAATTTTGGAGACTAATCCCTTGTCAGTCACATCATTTGCAAATATCTTCTCCTATTCTGTGGGTTGTCTTTTCATTTTGTTTACAGTTACTTTGCTATGCAAAAGCTTTTGAGTTTAATTAGGTTCCATTTGTTTTTATTTCCCCTTCTCTGGGAGACTGATGGAAAAAGATATTGCTGTTTATATCAGAGAGAGTTCTGCCAAAGTTCTCCTCTGAGAATTTTATAGCATCCGGTCTCACATTTAAGTCTCTTTAACCTGTTTGAGTTTATTTTCGTGCGGTCCAAAAGGATGCATACATCTCAGTGTTCAGTGCAGCACTGTTTACAATAGCCAAGACATGGAAGGAACCTAAATGTCCATAGACAGAGGAATGGCTAAAAAAGACGTGGTACATATATACAATGGATTATCACCCAGTCATTAAAAAGAATGAAATAATGCCATTTACATCAATATGGATGGACCTAAAATGGGAGGAGGAGGATGAGATGGTTGGATGGCATCATTGACTAAACAGACATGAGTTTGAGCAAACTCCAGGAGATAGTGAAGGACAAGGAAGTCCGGCATGCTACAGTCCATGGGGTCACAAAGAGTCGGATGTGACTGAGTAATTGAACAACTGAAATCTGAATAAACTGTGGAGTTAATAGTAATATTCCAATGTAGGTTCCTTCTTTGTGTCATATGAGCCATCGGTTCAGTTTAGTCGCTCAGCTGTGACCGACTCTTTGTGACCCATGGACTTCAGTACGCCAGGCTTCCCTGTCCATCACCAACTCCCGGAGCTTGCTCAAACTCATGTCCATTGAATCGGGGATGCCATCCAACCATCTCATCCTCTGTTGTCCCCTTCTCCTCCTGCCTTCAATCTTTCCCAGCATCAGGGTCTTTTCCAACGAGTCCGTTCTTCACATCAGGGGGTCAAAGTATTGGAGTTTCAGCTTCAGCATAAGTCCCTCCAATGAATATTCAGGACTGATTTCTTTTAGGATTTACTGGTCTGATCTTGCAGTCCAAGGGATCTAGTTTCCCCACCAGCTTTTGAACCAGGATGCCTGCATTAGGAGTATGGAGTCTTAGCCACTGGACTGCGAGGGAGGTTCCCATAAGTCACAGTAACGTTGTTAACAGCAGGGGAAACTGAGTGAAGAGTATACAGGAACTCTCTGTATTATCTTTGTAACTTTTCCATGAATCTGAATATATCCTAAGGAAAGACTGAAGTGGGAGTCGGTGATGGACAGGGAGGCCTGGTGCGCAGCAGACCATGGGGTCACAAAGAATTAGACACGACTGAGTGACTGAACTGAACTGAGTGTTTAGAAAATCTGGCTAATATGGAACAGAGGTTGAGAATCCAGTATACAGAAAGCACTTACATTGCACCAGAAAAAAAAAAGTGCCCTGTGAAATACTGAGTCCAACTGCCAATTCCAGCATGAACAGACCTAAAAACCTGAACCCTAGAAGCAATGGGCTGCTGCTTTGGAACAGGTTACATCTCTAGAGGCACTTCTAGGGAAACAAAATTGGACTAATTGCAATAAACATAACTGGAATAATCACAGTTCTGATAATTAATTGCCTCTAAGATACAGAAATTCAAGAAAGACTGCTTAGTAAAGGAGAAAAAAACTACTCACAACCCATTTCTGAGTTTAGAAAGGTGTCATTTTGATATATATGAAAGGTATATATATCTGGATTCAATATAATGTCATTGCGGTATCCTCGTGATTCGAGAAAATTATGATTTATCTTTGCTAAAAGCTATTGTCAGTTTGCTTTTGATCTCTAAAAGAGATTTAGACCTGATCAGAAAGTTCTTCAATATTGAGTTATCATTTCTTCTCCTGCCTCTCCCACTGTGGTAGGAAGAAGGCAAGAAAAAAAGATCCCCTGACCCTCCATAGTGAAGTTAACCTGGGTTTAGCTTGGTCTCATTGGAGAAGGAAATGGCAACCCACTCCAGTACTCTTGCCTGGAGAATCCCAGGGACGGGGAAGCCTGGTGGGCTGCCGTCTATGGGGTCGCACAGAGTCGGACACGACTGAAGCGCCTTAGCAGCAGCAGCAGCTTGGTCTCATGTCTCTTTTCCTAATCATTAAAGATATTTGTCATCTGTGTAAATCTCTAGAGGAAAGTTAGAATTGTATAAAGAAATCACTGTGCACAAGTAAACATTTGACAAACAAGTTCTTGGAGATGGCGTTTTTAAAACCTCCTTAAGAATTTTTTTTTGCATACATTATCTTGTTTAGTAAAAATATCTCTGATTTATAAATCGAGAACCCCAAGGTATCGTCAAAATAACAAATGGTATTAGCAGTTTGTGATGATCCAGATAATAATCCAGCTCCTTAACTCTATGTGACACCATGTTAATAATTTTTCTGAGCCCATCTCAGTTTCTCATTTGTAAAATGAACGACTTGAGAATACATTAAGGATACGCGGTTCTCAATGTACGTTTTCACTGGGACACAGACTCGGTGAGAAGGACTTAGAGAAACAGACTGGAGTGTTTGCGGATTTAGGGCTTGGAGTTCTGGTGGGCGGGATGGTGCTGAAGAAAGGTGTCCCCTGTGTTTCTGAAGTCGGAGGGGTAAGTGACAGGGGTGTAGGAATGACTGAAGTGCAAGAACAGGACGGCTACTGCTGGAGGATCAGCTCCCGGGATTTCTGTGGCACGGGCGGAGGACGCGCGCTCGGTTGCTAGGCAACCGGGGTCCTCGGGGCGGGTGGAGGACCCCAGCGGGAGGTGTCTCGGTCAGTGCCTGCCCGTTTGGGCGCGGTACCGGGCTCGGAACCAACGAAGTAGGTCGCTTTTTCAAAGGCGCACGGTTTCCGGAGCCAAGGCCTGGCGAGACCCAGAGCCGAGCTCGCCCGCGGCGCGTCTCCCTGTCCCCGTCCTCGGGCGCGAGGAGGGGCGCCGCTCGGGCGAGGCCCCCGCCGCCGAGCGTTGCGGGGCGGGGCCGGACGCTGTCGCCCGCGCCCCCGGGCCCCGGCCTGAGCCCCGCGTCCCCCGCGCCCCCGGCCCGGCCCCGGCCCCCCGGCCCCCCGCGACCCCGACCCGGCCCCCTCCCTCGGGCTCGGCCATGGAGCCGCTGCTCCTGGCCTGGAGCTACTTCAGGCGCAGGAGGTTCCAGCTCTGCGCCGACCTGTGCACGCAGATTCTGGAGAAGTCCCCTTGTGACCAGGTACCGGCCGGACCCCGCCGGGCCTGCGGGTCTCGGCAGGAGGGGGCTGCAGGGAGGAGGGCGCAGGGAGAGCGTGACCCTGTGGTCAGCACGGACGCCTGGAGCCCAGACCCTCCGGGCCCGCGGCCGCGGGGTCCCGACTGTGCGGGGACCGCCCCCTCCGCTGGCTTCGGCCGCTGAAAGGTGCTGAAAGACAGCAGCTAGGAGACCGCCCTCAGATGTCGCTGAAATGATGATGAACTCTGTTAGGTCCTGTATTCTTGCGTATCAGTTCAGTCCAGTCGCTCAGTCGTGGCCGACTCTTTGCGACCCCATGGACTGCATGCAGCACGCCAGGCCTCCCTGTCCATCACCAACTCCCGGAGTTTACTCAAACCCATGTCCATCGAGTCGGTGATGCGTATATTCTTGCGTAGAGGTTGGCTCTTAAGCTCGCTGCCTGTTGCCTTATTAATTTCCAAAACAATTATGTGTAAACTTAAAGATTTGTAACTCCCCCCCACCCCGCCATTGAAATAGCTGCCTTTTTTTCTTTTGGATCAAACGTACAATCCTTCCAGTTCATCTTAAGACGGTTGTCCAAAAGTGGGGAAGCTTTGGATTCTGGGCCTTGACTGCAGCTTGAGGCAAACAATTCAAGTCAGAGGAATGAGAACCTAGGAAGGGAAAAGATACATTTATTATTAGGAGGGAGGGGTGAGAAAAATAATCCCCCTAAAAGAAGGAAATGATAGCATTGATGTTTACTGCTGCTGCTGCTGCTGCTAAGTCACTTCAGTCGTATCCGACTCTGTGTGACCCCATAGACGGAAGCCCACCAGGCTCCCCCATCCCTGGGATTACTAAAGCTCTCTTAAATACAGTGTTAAATAAGTGAGTGAAAACGGTTATATGCTGCTTGTGAGAGCGGCACCCCTGCGGTTGTCAGGTAGTTCTGGAGAAGGCAAAAAAGGAGAAAAGTGCCTCTAGTAAATGCAAAATGTACTCATGGAGTTCAAGTTCCCCAGCTTTTTCTCTAGTGGTGTTGCCTTGGGGATGTTAGAGAAAAAAGGAAAATTGATGAGAGTTACATTCAGGGAGGTGTGACAGGAGGTGTGACAATTGTTCCTCCCCTCTGCCTTAGCTCCCAGCAAGTGGATCGAGGATAGCCTGTCAGGGAGAATAGTTTGGCCTTCAGATAGATAGCACATCTCCCTTAGAACAATTTACATTAGTGGGAATGCTAAACTAGGTTCTGTTTGGGTTAGTTCCTATTAGTTAATAAGACTCTTATTTCCATAGGCAAGCATGTGTTTCTTAGCACAGTTGTCCCACAAATGCTGCTTAAAAAAAAGATTCCACCCTCAGATTTGTTTGGGAACCATGACAAAATATGGACCCCTTTACGCTTGTACAACCAGAGTTTGTCACACACTAGTGATGTACCAGACGTTGTTTTTCCATTGAGTCAGCATAGTTTCCATTCCACAGAACAGCAGTTCCCAGAGGAAGAAAATTTCCTCATTAAATGCATTTGGGAAACGTATATTCCCTACTTAGAGATTCATACTAAAGGCTCTGAGAATTTCTGCAGAAAGAAACTTGACTTTGCCTGATTTTGATGAATACAATAGTTATGAAACTTAATTGCTCAGGGATTCCTTTTGTGGCTGTGGGCGAGGGTCAGCTCACCCTAGAGAGATGTCACATTGGGAAATGTGTTATAGGCAAAGCAGCAGTGTTTTCTGTTAATAGTTAAGACATTGGAATCTTTATAAAAATCATTTTTGTGTTAGTTTCAGGTGTTACAGTGAAGTGATTCAGTTATACATATATATATATTTTCAGCTGTTATATAGCTTGTTCCAGGATATTGAATATAGTTCACTGTGCTATATAGAAGGTCTTTGTTGGTTATTTATATATAGTAGTGGGCATATGTTACTCCCTAAATCCTAACTTATCCAACCCATAGCCCACTTTCCCCTTTGGTAACCATAGTTTGTTTTCTGTGTCTGTTGTCTTACTGGCATAGTCACAGTTGACAGTCAGTATTGCAATTCAGGTTTAGTTTGTGCTGGGCACTGTGATTAGGTCTTTACAGTGTTCAGTAACCTTGTATAGAGTGCTTACTACTTGCCAGGGATAAATTCTATAAATTGTGTGTATTTCTTTGCTTAGAATAACCTTGCAAAGTAACACATCACTGACATTTATTATTTGCTCTGTCAGGCTTGATTCAGAGGGTTTTCTGTTATCTCACTTAATCCTCAGCTAGTTTAGGAAGTTGGCGCTGTTCCCACTATTTTGCGGGCTGAGCCCAGTGAAGCACGAGCTGCAACAGTTGTCTGAGGTCACAGAACCGAGAAGCCCGCTCCCTCTGTGTACACGACGCGGCTTCTTGGGCGCTGTGTAGCCTCATTTGTCAAAAATCTGTGTCTCCAAACTTTTCCTCATACATTTTCTCATCTACTGTTCCTTTTTCAAGATTTTGGATAAACGGTAAGGAACTTGACATACCTGTGTACTTGGGTTAAAGGCTCTGGGAAGTCCGGAAGGAAGGTAACCTGCCCAGTTTTGATTAAGGCAGCATTCTAAAACTTATTTGACTGTCGCCTGGTTTCTTGTTTGGGGGAGAGGTACAAATTTATCCTGGGGAGGGTTGTCACTTTGAGAATGCAAAGGCAAATTATTGGCTTTGCTGTTATTGGCTAAGACTCAGCTGCAGAGGAGACCGTGACTCCTTTCCTCGTACCTGGGGAGAACAAGATGTACAGATTAAGAACTTCATTAAAAATCTCCTAAATTAAGAGCTAAACCAGGTAATAATTGAATCTCTTTACTTGGTCTCTTATGTGGGTCCCTTTAGGCCTTGCTGGCCCTCTTGGAAAATTAAGACTCGTTACAAAGAATGTTTGGAGAAGGCAATGGCACCCCACTCCAGTGCTCTTGCCTGGAAAATCCCATGGATGAAGGAGCCTGGTAGGCTGTGGTCCATGGGGTCGCTAAGAGTTGGATACAACTCTGCAACTTCACTTTCACTTTTCACTTTGATGCATTGGAGAAGGAAATGGCAACCCACTCCAGTGTTCTTGCCTGGTGAATCCTGGGGACGGCGGAGCCTGATGGGCTGACGTCTGTGGGGTCACACAGAGTTGGACACGACTGAAGTGACTTAGCAACAGCAACAAGGAATGTTTAGTGGTTCTAATTTTGATAATGGCAACGAAGAATAGAAGACACAACCTCATACTGGGAAATACTGCTGTTATAGTCGGTTAACCGTCTGACGTGGTTTACGTCATTATGGCAGAAGGTCTTGTTACTTCTTATTACTTCTTGCCACTGTCCTGTTTGTTGTAGGTTTGAAATGATGCATCGAAATGTGGTGTAAGTGGAAGCGTTAGTCACTCAGTTGTGTCTGACTCTTTGGGACCCATGGACTGTAGCCCACCAGTCTCCTCTGCCCGTGGAATTTCCCAGGCAAGAATACTGGAGTGAGTTGCCATGCCCTCCTCCAGGGATCTTCCCGACCCAGGGGTCGAACCCAGGTCTCCTGCATTGCAGGCAGATTGTTTACCATCTGAGCCACTGATAAAGCTTGGTGATATTTAATTTTAATATCCTAGAAATGTTTTTTAAAATATAATTCTTTGCTCCTGTTTTTTTGTTATAAGCAGGGGTTGATATGTTCAGCTCCTATGAGTGTCAGAGGTGGCCTGAGAGGATCACCAGATTTAGAAGAAATTGAGGACATGCTTTTCGTCTGGGATCCTTTTGTTATGCCGAGGTGGTTTATTTATTTATTTATGTTGTCAGAATGGTGAGCAGCTCTTTGCCAGGAACAGAATTTTTACCAAACTGGCCTTCGAATGCCCGGCTTGGGCCTCTGTAAAGTTTACATGGCTCACTCCTATTGGTTATCCTTTGATCCAGCCTTTCAACGCTGTGCTGTTTCTCTGCATGCTTTCCTTAGCACCAATTTGTGCATGTTATATCCAATTGTTATTTCGTTTTGGAAATATTTTCCAGCATGATTTTCCCCACGCTTAAAGAAATTGTGCTTTTTTTTCTTAATTAATTAAAAAGAATTTAAATATTTATGTCAGAGTGCTGGTGGAATTAATGAAGAGCTTTAGGAAGCTTAAGGAGGTTTTCCTATGATTAAAAGCCCCAAAATTCTTTCTTCCTCTTAGCATATGAGTCCAGGATGGCAGGTCTGTGTAGAATGTCAAGGAATCTGGCACACAGGTGCCCTCATTACGTATTAATGTTTGCTGAACAAGTGCAGCGGTCATATTCATACATGCATTTGGAGGGTGTTATTTATGTGTGCCAGCTTCCGCTCTGTTTACCAAGATCACCCTAGTTGCCTGATGGCCTCTGCCTCTCCCTGCCCCCCGTCTTAATTCCCAGCACCATAGGTTCTTTATTTTTTTTCTTATACTTATTTTTACTTGTTTAATTATTTGGCTGCACCGTCTCAGTTGTGGCACGTGGGATCTAGTTCCCCGACCAGGGATCGAACCCAGGCCCCCTACCACCAGGGAAGTCCCACCGTAGTTTCTTAAATGGATTCACCTTTTCAAACAAGTGTGATTGCATTATGGGACCCTCTTACTTCATTTCTTGTTTCAAGGATGAATTTTTTTTTTTTTTAAACCAGTTGAGCAGTTACTTCCTGGATCCTTCCAGGAGAGTATTTCTGGTAGTAATTACACTGATATTTCTTACGACACTCTTGCTGTTCCACTGGAGGAAGTTCAGAGACTGGCAGTCAGTGAAGAGCTAACAGAAATACACGCTCAGAGCAGAAGCAGATGGTCCTTAGCCGGCAGTTAGCTGGTTTATCTTCACATGTCCCTTTAGCCTCATGGGCTTTGTTTGTTTTTTGAGGCGTCTATATTTTAGAGTATTTTTCCTCTGCAGCTCCTTGAAGTACCATTTCTATGCCACCCAACTGATTTTAGTACAAATGAGTGACTCTGATGCAGTGCCTGGACACATGGAAGAGAAAGGAAATTAAAATATTCCTCCTGAGTGCCAAATGTATTCATTTTTGCTTTTGCTTTTTTTTTTCTCCCAGAACAAAAATAGCTTTTGTTTTTTATGTTAATTTTCACTTTTTAGCTTTGCTTATTTTTCTCCCAGATGAGGAAAACCTCTCTAAAGTGATCTGCTCTTTGTTAATCTTTTTATAAGCTGGTTCAGGGAGCTTCATGAAGGTAACATTTCAGTCGTGATACATTATTAACCTTTGGAGATGAAGCCCACCTCTAAGACTATTTCTTCTACATTTAGTTATTTAAGAGATAACATTTTGGTGTTATATCAAAAATAATGAGTACTTTGTAGTTTTTATTAGGGCTTTCCAGATACTCATTGGTAAAGATTCCACCTGCCAATGCAGGAGACATGGGTTCGATCCCTGGTTCAGGAAGATCCCCTGGAGGAGGAAATGGCAACCCACTCCAGTATTCTTGCCTGGGAAATGCCATGGACAGAGGAGCCTGGCAGGTTACAGCGCATGGAGTCATAATGAGTTGGACATGACTGAGCGGCTGAGCACGCACACATACTTTCTACTAGGGTGTGTGAATTTTATTTAGTTTTGATTCTTGCCAATGTCAGAGTAGTCAGGTTGGCTGGAGAGGTTATGATATGCTATGGACTAGCTTGTTTCCTTAGAGTAAAACGTTTGTATTTGGGTACAGAAGGCCTGACGGGTAGGTTGAAGATGGTAACGTGATGTTTGGCAGCGCAGAAGGGCTCCTGAAAACGATGGATTCTGAACTGCTTTTCCAGATGCAGAGTGGTGAGGGATGGAGGAGAGGGTCCTTAAGCATGAAGGACTAAGGTGCTGACCAGTTAAGAATAAAGAAGAACAGCCGATGAATCCATCAGAGCTTTCCCATTTGACAAAAGACAGTAAGAACAATCAGTTCATAGAGAAGTGTTGTCTTTTTTCAGAGCTTATTCTAAATCGGAACTGGGAAAGTGGTTAAAAGTTGTAAGATATACAAAAGAGAAATGCAAACGGCCTTCCACGCAGCAATATGACCTAGAGGGAATGCTTGCTTTTACAGCTCATGTTGGTCATCCTGATTAGTTGCTTAATCTGATTACTGTTCTTTGTGTTCCATATGTCGAATTCATGGCTTTAAAAAAAAGCAGCCCTGATTTTAGCTCCAGTATAGTTCAGTTCATGAAACATACAGGTTTTTCAGGTAGTTTTTTTTTTTTTTTTTAAGATAATATACTTTTCTTAATGGGGTAGATTTCCAATCAATTTTTGAAGTATTAGAATCAGTGATTCTGGGAGTGGGAGGGTGAGCTGTGTACCAGAATGGGGGTAATTCACGTTTTCCTTCCCCACCACCAATCTCTGCTTGTAACAAGAGATGTTGCAGCGGAGAGTTATGACTGTAAATGGTCTGAATGTGGAGAAAAGGCCGAAAGCCGCTGGCTTAGATGAACGGTAGGGAAGCAGGGGTCCCCAGTGAGATGTATGTTAGTAGTTGGTTGAGACAAGGATCTAGTGCTTCAAGCCAAATAAACATCTTTCTGTGTGATTACCTAATTTATTTCCTCACTGGGGCCATGGAGACTTACAGCCAGACAATCTTTTGATTCTCAACACTGCAGAGCAGTTCACTTGGCTGAATTTTCCAGATTACATTCCCACTTGGCTCCCTGGTCACTAAATCTCGCTAAACCTTCTGAAATCTGTTCGTTTCTCTCTTACACTCTCTGCCTTCCTGTTATTGCCAAATTCTGAATGAGGACCCTGCAGTTCATGGGCAGAGCTGGTTAGAGTCATTAGCCAGAGTAAGTATTGATGGCAATTAGGAAGTCACATTCAGAATTAGCTGGAGATTTTAATTCCCTAAAGTAATAGGAACAGCGTGGGGAGAGCTGTTTCCTCGGGAGGAAGGAAGCCTGCTGCTGTGAACTGAGGTCTGTGCTCGTGAGTTTGCGCTGGTTCCAGGCAGCGCCCCTCTATTCTCTGTCTTCTTACTCACTTCAAAGGAGGTTCAAAGGGAAGTTTTAATTTGATGCACCATAAATTGGGAGGCAGTTCTGAGTTCTGAAGAAGGAAGTTATAGAGAGCTGGGTGCTTTCCTGCTCACTGGATACATTTTTTTATAAGGAAATTCTGTGTGGTTGGTACCTATAAAGAGGGCGCTGGGGCTCTAGAGCTGAGAGGGGGACGGGGTCGTGGAGGTTGCCTGGCCTGCTCAGGGTCATGCAGCTGCGTGGCTGCCTGGGGGTCAGGCCCGGGTCTTCTTACGCTGGTGCTGCTCCTCTCCACTCATCTGTGCTGGCTGGCGCCCCTGGAAGTAATCCGCGACACCCAACTTGTGGTTCCTTATGCGAGTGGGTTAATTTAAATCATAAAGCTGTAATTGACAGAGACCCAAAGATCAAGGTCTCAGTGATTTAGAAAAGAGTTTTGCCCTATCTCTAAAATATCCTGACTCTTTTCCTGCATTGTCCTGCCATTCCTTACGGATCTCCAGACCAGCCTTGGTCTTCCACACCCTACGGTAGTCTGCTTTCCAGCCTTGCTATGATCTCAATACAAAGCTAAGTGCATGCTCTTGACTGAGAGTGTCTAGGCTCAAACATTCCCTGTACACTTTGACCTCTGAGTTTTCTCATCCATCAAATGGCCATGTTAATATGCCTGTCTCAAAGGACTGTTCGTTGGCTAAGTTCATCAACACGTGTAAGTGAGCTCTTATTGTCTCTATATAGCTAGAGCTAGGGAGACGGAAATGGCAACCCACTCCAGTATTCTTGCCTAGAGACTTCCGTGGACAGAGGAGCCCGGTGGGCTGCTGTCCATGGGGTCGCACAGAGTCGGATGCAGCTGAAGCGACTTAGCATGCTTGCATGCATGCATTGGAGAAGGAAATGGCAACCCACTCCAGTGTTCTTGCCTGGAGAATCCCAGGGACGGGGGAGCCTGGTGGGCTTCCGTCTATGGGGTCACACAGAGTCGGACACAACTGAAGTGACTTAGCAGCAGCAGCAAGCTTCCAGAATCATCTCTCTCGCCTCTGACCTCCTGGTCTCTCCTGTTGTCTGCTTTTCTCTCATGCCTCTAAGTAATCGATAATTGGTTCAGGCTTGAGCATAGCATTTGCCACATGGTACTGTAATCTATTTAATTATTGCCTTCCCCCATAAAAATTATTCCCCCATAGAAGAAATTATTCCCCCATAGAAGAATTATTGCCTTCCCCCATAGAAAGTTTTCAGTGCCTGTCCAGGGAAGCCAGGAGAATATGGTGGAAGTAACGTTTTCTCGGCCTCCCTTCTGGTTCAGCCTCGCCTCCATCTTGAGCTGCATCACCTGGACCAGCTCTGCGCCTTTCCAGCCTCTAGGCCTCTGATTTTCTTCTCCTTCCGCGTCATTTCCCTAATGTCCTTTACTCGCATCGGAAATCGTCCTTGTGATCCCCAGAGACAGAGAGACCGTGGAAGTCTTCATCAGTGAGCAGGGCACTCAGGCTGGGCTGCTGGCGTCAGTTTGGGCCGCTGGAGGAATCTTCGTGCCCTTGGCCGAGTGGCAGGCACCCCGCATTTCCTTCCTCTCCGTGGCACTTTTTCCCTTAACTTTTCTTTTCCTCGTCAGACATTGTGTGCAGTCACCTCCAGTGAACACTTTTACCCCTTTCTGTGCGGAACTTATCTTGTTCCTCTCCCTCACTTTACCTTTCAATCCTGCCTTGTCATATCCAGCTCATTTTCTGTCTCCAAGGTGGACTGGCAAGAATGAGCTCTGGCTTCTTTGTGAGACCTTGTGCAAATTACATGATGTCTCTGAATTTGTTTCCTTATCTGTAAAATGGATAATAACACTTAGCCGCCTCCCTGAGATGGTTGTTGTGGGACTCAAATGAGATAATGGGCCATTTAGACATGTACACCAATAAATAAAAGGAAGAATAGAGGGGTTATTTCTTCTGTCGTCTCATTGTCTATATTGGTATCTTTCTCTGCTTATGGACTGTGAGATCTAGGAAATCTGTTCTTTTCCCAGCTCTTTCTTATGCACGCTGGCATGCAGTTCAGTCACTCAGTCGTGTCCGACTCTTTTGCGAACCCATGAACTGCAGCACGCCAGGCTTCCCTGTCCTTCACTGTTTGCCGGTGTCTGCTCAAACTCACGTCCATCGAGTCGGTGATGCCATCCAACCATCTCACCCTCTGTCGTCCCCTTCTCCTCCTGCCTTCAGTCTTCCCCAGCATCAGGGTCTTTTCCAGTGAGTCAGTTCTTCACATCAGGTGGCCAAAGTGTTGGGAGTATGAAGCAATGTGAAAGGCCCTGGCACTGAAAAACTGCAGTTGCTGTGTCTTACACGTTGCTGTTTTGGGTTTGGTTCAGCTAATTGCCAGTGTTAGTTGCTCAGTCGTGCCTGACTCTGCCACCCCGTGGACTGCAGCCCGCCAGGCTGCTCTGTCCATGGGATTCTCCAGGCAAGAATACTGGAGTGGGTTGTCATCTCCTTCTCAGGGGATCTTCCCAACCCTAGGATTGCACCGCGGTCTCCTGCGCTGCAGGTGGATTCTTTGCCGTCTGAGCCCCCAGGGCCTCACTGGACTCCCCCTTTCCGGCCTAGTTGAGCCTTTCCCTCTCACGCTGCTGTGGCGTGTGATGCTAAAGAAACTGCTTATCCTTGCCTGGTGACCAGATGGCTTACACACTGCTTCCACACGTATCCTTAAACAAATATTTTAGGGTATTCTTTTTGGATTTTAGAACTCTAGAAAGCAAGGATCTTTTTTTCCCCTTTCTTTCCTTTTTCTGTTTCTTATTAACTTTCCTAGTAAAACATGCTGCAGATTGAGTGTTCAGAGGTTGCTGACTATAAATATGTGAGTGTTCAGTTCAGTTCAATCGCTCAGTCGTGTCCGACTCTTTGCGACCCCATGAATCACAGCATGCCAGGCCTCCCTGTCCATCACCAACTCCCGGAGTTCACTCAAACTCATGTCCATCGAGTCGGTGATGCCATCCAGTCATCTCATTCTCTGTCGTCCCCTTCTCCTCCCACCCCCAATCCCTCCTAGCATCAGAGTCTTTTCCAGTGAGTCAACTCGTCGCATGAGGTGGCCAAAGTATTGGAGTTTCAGCTTTAGCATCAGTCCTTCCAATGAACACCCAGGATTGATCTCCTCTAGAATGGACTGGTTGGATCTCCTTGCAGTCCAAGGGACTCTCAAGAGTCTTCTCCAGCACCACAGTTCAAAAGCATCAATTCTTCGGGGATCAGCTTTCTTCAATCTTTTATAAATAAATTTGTTATGAATATGTTTTTTTTTTTAAACCAGTGGACTTCTTTTTAATTTGAGATAGAAAAAAACCCGAGTTTATCAGTACCTGGCACCAATATATATTGCATAGTCTATTTACAAAAATTTCTCAGAGGACATTACAGTCAGAATTAATTTCTTAGCTTTAGCCACTAATCCCATTATGTTTATGCAGAGCAGAAGGGTTTATAGGATGTGGATTTTCCTCCTCCCCAAATGATTAAAGTCTGAATGTTTAACCACCATGAAGTTCAAAATAAGTATTTTTGAATATAAAAAAAAATTTCCTTGGTATAGTTGTAAAATTATTTTTAATTCCTGAGATACTGTGACTTCATTAAATACATAGATACCTTCTCTGTGCTCTGAGTGAGGTTGGAATAATTAGAATTTTCTGATCATAGGAAATTTAGCACTCTTCCCTGGATATTAGTTTTACAGAACTCTTGAGTGCACTTTTGGGGAAAGATTAATGTTTGGGTTTTTATTGAATGATTTTTAGTCTACCTACAAGTATTCGGTTAATCATTAAGACTTTTTATTTTAGAAACTGTATTATCCTAAAGATGTTTACTACCTTCTTAATGCTTTCCAGGAACCAGATCCTGCATTGCCAGTGTCTCAGGTAAAGGTTTAGCTGCAATCTTTAGTTTAGAGAATAGTTTAATTCCTATTACTTAGTTGTTGCTATAGATTAGTAAATTCATTGCCTATCTACTGTGCTGTTATAAAATTAGCTAAATCTATCAGGCATTCTGTACCTTTGTACATAAATATAAACTATTATATTTCCAATACTTTTGTGTCTGTAGGTTTGAAAGTAGGGCACTCTACTCGTGAAGACTTGGAGCTTAAATAGAAATGACCAATACTGACCCAGAGGATGAGATGCAGCAGAGGAGGCAAGGGGAGCCAGGGGCTTAGAAAGGGAGCCAGAACATCCACAGAGCCAGGAGCGGCCGGAAAGCCTGTGATGGATGGGAGTGTCGGTCCCGAGTAAGAAGGAGGCTGACTCTGCTTGGAAAGGCCTTGTCTTTAGAGAGAGGTGCCTGCCACCATGAGGAGGAAAGGGAGACTTGGCCAGACAGCCACGTCTCCCGAATCGGCTTTGTTAGAAACGGAGAGGCAGCCGGAGAGAGCTGCCAACTGGGTGAGTCGGAAGGGAGCCCAGGAAGAGGAGGTCTGGGTCGGGAGGCTCCTGGCCAGTGACGTTTTTAGCCCAAGAGGGTTTCTAGTAAGTCTGGGAATAAGGAGAGGGGATGAGAGAGCTGTAGATCAGAGAACTTAAATATTGCCAGGTGTTTGCCCTGCCAAGCGAGAGAAAACTCTTTTAGGTAAATAAACAGTTTGAATCTCATGGGGTTCAAATGTGTAGTCATCAGAACTTTTTAGAAGAAAATGGTACACAAAATACTCTGCAGGAGGCCTGTGTGGTGTCAAACAAACATGGTAGATAGGTTAAAGTGTAGTACTCTTCTTTAAAAGGATGACATTTGTCATTAGAATATTCATTATAGTTTCTGTATGGATGGGCAGAACTATTTTTTTGCATAATATGTGTACAAGTCATAAGAAGGACCTAAAGTATAATAAGCAGAGTAAGTAATGTGCCTTTTGTTTTCAGTAATTTTGCAAGATTTTGATTAAAATTAAGTTTAAAACATCAACCACTTGCATTGTTGGTCTGGTTCTAAAACTTTACAGGGGATTTGAAAGTTTCAAAACCAGCACATGGACTTCATGAAGGACCTGCGTTTGGTATGTCCTGTCCTGTCCTGTTCCTGTTGACTTAATTGGACCGTGATCTAAAAAAATCAGAAGGGAGCAGGGCTGACTGGATTCTTTTGAGCTCACTATTCACACTTTGCACACTCAGGTTTTAACCACTTCAAAGTAAATGACTTCCCTGGTGGCTCAGACGGTAAAGCGTCTGACTGCAACGCGGGAGACCCGGGTTTGATCCCTAGGTTGGGAAAATCTCCTGGAGAAGGAAATGGCAACCCACTCCAGTACTCTTGCCTGGAAAATCCCATGGACGGAGGAGCCTGGTAGGCTGCAGTCCATGGGGTCACTACGAATTGGACACGACTGAGCCACTTCACTTCACTTCACTTCAAAGTAAATGCCACTTTATAATAACAGCATTTTGTGCCTGAGTTTTCATTCTCATAGAGTAGGCAGAGTGTCAGTTGTTACTGATTCTAAGTAAGGTTAGAAGGTTACTGATTCTAAATGTCCATTGTTACTGATGTCTCACTGAGGTTAGACAGACCATTCTTTTGGTGGCTTTATTCTAAGAATAACTTAGGAGAATTATTTGTTACCAGCCTTAGGCCTTCCATGGCTTTGCGTTCTGTATGAAGAGGAACAGAACAATTTAAACATGTTTTACTCAGTCAGTAGAGTTTTAACCTTTTTGTCTATTTTTATCACTAAAATTGGGTTAACCTCCCAGAAGGTAGTACAAGTAAGTCAATATTTTCCTGATGTTAGCAGGCAGATATTTGCCTCTGGAGTAGTGTCCTGTAGACTAACTCAGTAGGTGAATGAGTTGGGATTATGTTTCACAGATAAAAAAGGAAATAATTGATGTGATAATTACTCATTTATCAAGGAGAATCTCTGTTTTTCCATGAAAAAACTCCTAAGCATCTATTTTTTTTTTTTTTATCAATTTCACAGTACTTCCAATTTATCATCGGTATTAAAATTTATTTGCATAAACCACATGACCCTGTCATTTATTAACAAGTTAAGTGTATCTGATAAAAAGTTTGCAATTTTATTTAGATTCTAGTCGCAGTGTAAGATTACCAGTTTGCTTTGTTATGCATTTTATTTCACCAATTAAGTTCTGAACTTAAAAATTTAAACAGCCAGAGGAATTTAGGGTTGTAAAACCTACGTGGCATTCCTCCAAATAAGATGTTTTCATTAAAATTCCAAGAATTGTTCCTGTTGCCCAGAGCAACAATGTTTAATCAAGCAATGATATACATGATTTTCAAGGGCATTTTTGTCAGGATAGAAATAAAGTTAGGAATATTAATATTTTCAAATACTGATAAAACTTAAAATTAAATAATTGTGAAGATTTTATTGCAGATATTTAAATATCAAGAATTCACATGATTATCTCTACTTCTTAAGAGTGAGATTTTAGAAATTGAAACAAATATATCTATTTACTTTTTTGAAAAAATGAATTCTTATGGAATAAAATTTAAAAAATAAATCTTCCTGTTTGGCTTCTAAGGCATGTATTCATTTGGTGAGGGGGGAATAGTGGATTTACTTTCCTATCCTGACATAAAAAAAGCTGCCCTTCCTTACTATTTGAGAGTTTAGTAGGAGGACGGAAGTCAAGAAGCCTGATGGATTGGACTCTGAGGTGACAGTATGTGTATGAAAATGGTTTTACAAGGAGAAAAGGAAAGATAAAGCATCTGAATGCAGAGTTCCAAAGAATGGCAAGGAGAGATAAGAAAGCCTTCCTCAGTGATCAATGCAAAGAAATAGAGGAAAACAACAGAATAGGAAAAACAAGAGATCTCTTCAAGAAAATTGGAGATACCAAGGGAACATTTCATGCAAAGATGGGCTTGAAAAAGGACAGAAATGGTATGGACCTAACAGAAGCAGAACATATTAAGAAGAGGTGGCAAGAATACATAGAAGAACTGTACAAAAAAAATCTTCACAACCAAGATAATCACGATGGTGTGATCACTGACCTAGAGCCAGACATCTTGGAATGTGAAGTCAAGTGGGCCTTAGAAAGCATCACTATGAACAAAGCTAGTGGAGGTGATGGAATTCCAGTTGAGATATTTCAAATCCTGAAAGATGATGCTGTGAAAGTGCTGCACTCAATATGCCAGCAAATTTGGAAAACTCAGCAGTGGTCACAGGACTGGAAAAGGTCAGTCTTCATTCCAATCCCAAAGAAAGGCAATGCTAAAGAATGTTCAAACTACCGCACAATTGCACTCATGTCACACGCTAGTAAAGTCATGCTCAAAATTCTCCAAGCCAGGCTTCAGCAATATGTGAACCGTGAACTTCCAGATGTTCAAGCAGGTTTTAGAAAAGGCAGAGGCACCAGAGATCAGATTGCCAACATCCGCTGGATCATGGAGAAATCAAGAGAGTTCCAGAAAAACATCTGCTTCATTGACTATGCCAAAGCCTTTGACTGTGTGGATCACAATAAACTGTGGAACATTCTGAAAGAGATGGGAATCCCAGACCACCTGACCTGCCTCTTGAGAAACCTGTATGCAGGTCAGGAAGCAACAGTTAGAGCTGGACATGGAACAACAGACTGGTTCCAAATAGGAAAAGGAGTACGTCAAGGCTGTATATTGTCACCCTGCTTATTTAACTTATGTGCAGAGTACATCATAAGGAACGCTGGGCTGGAAGAAGCCCAAGCTGGAATCAAGATTGCTGGGAGAAATATCAATAATCTCAGATATGCACCCTTATGGCAGAAAGTGAAGAGGAACTAAAAAGCCTCTTGATGAAAGGGAAAGAGGAGAGTGAAAAGGTTGGCTTGAAGCTCAACATTCAGAAAACAAAGATCATGGCATCTGGTCCCATCACTTCATGGGAAATAGATGGGGAAACAGTGGAAACAGTGTCAGACTTTATTTTTTTGGGCTGCAAAATCACTGCAGATGGTGATTGCAGCCATGAAATTAAAAGACGCTTGCTCCTTGGAAGGAAAGTTATGACCAAACTAGATAGTATATTAAAAAGCAGTGATATTACTTTGCCAACAAAGGTCCGTCTAGTCAAGGCTATGGTTTTTCCCGTGGTCATGTATGGATGTGAGAGTTGGACTGTGAAGAAAGCTGATCGCCGAAGAATTGATGCTTTTGAACTGTGGTGCTGGAGAAGACTCTTGAGAGTCCCTTGAACTGCAAGGAGATCCAACCAGTCCATTCTAAAGGAGATCAATCCTGGGTGTTCATTGGAAGGACTTATGCTGAAGCTGAAACTGCAGTACTTTGGCCACCTCATGCGACGAGTTGACTAACTGGAAAAGACTGTGATGCTGGGAAAGGTTGGGGGCGGGAGGAGAAGGGGACGACGGAGAATGAGAATGCTGGATGGCATCACCGACTCGATGGACATGAGTTTGAGTGAACTCCGGGAGTTGGTGATGGACAGGAAGGCCTGGCGTGCTGTGATTCATGGGGTCGCGGAGAGTCGGACACGACTGAACTGAACTGAACTGTGCATTTATAATTAATAGCCAACTGTCTAAATGATAGTATACGAATAAAAACTTGATTTTTAGAAAGTTAATTTTACTAGGGTTCCAAATCATATGTAAGTCCCCTACACACGAGCCTTCGGGTTGTGAACCTGCAGAGAGGCCATTGGGCGCGTGCGTGTTCGGTTGTGTCAGCGTGAGGGACGCTGCGTCGGCGTGAGTGGCGTCAGCGTGAGGGACGCTGCGTCGGCGTGAGTGGCGTCGGCGTGAGGGACGCTGCGCCGCCGCGGCTCCCGCCCTGACGGGCCTTCAGCTCCGCTGTCTCACACCTCGTCTGCCTCCGGGCGGTAACTCTGCTTGCCTGTCCACTCAATGGAGGCCCCTGAGTGCCGGCTGCTGTACTACCATCCTTTTCAAGGTCCTGTAAGTAAGATTAAAGCTGTTTTGGTTTTTTTGGTGTGTGTTATTTGTGTGAAAAGCATCATAAACCTGCATTACAGCACGGTACTCTGTAGCCGCTTGTGTTCACTGGGTACCTAGGCTAGCTTTGCTGGACGTGGGAACAAACTGGACCTCTGTGCTCTTGCGACTAAACTCGTTCGTATGTAGGGGACTGTCTGTCCTCCGGAAGCTTTACTAGCTCCTTCTTCTCAGAGGGGAAGTCCACACCCCTCTCCAGGGCAGACAGGGTCCCGCGTTTGTCCCTGACTCTCCCTCAAGCTTCTTCCCAAGCATCTGCTCCTCAGCCGAGCCCCACCCTTTAGTTTCTCCAGATCAGCTCCTAAGTGGGGCTTTCTCCTCCTCCTCAAGTCACCTGGCACTCGCTCTCCTGTCTTGACCGGGGTCCGAACCCTTCTCCTTTCCCTCCACCCCAAGGCATCCAGTCCCATCACTTCATGGCGAATAGATGGGGAAACAGTGGAAACTGTGGCAGACTTTATTTTTTGGGCTCCAAAATTGCTGCAGATGGTGAATGCAGCCATGACATTAGAAGACGCTTGCTCCTTGGAAGAAAAGTTATGACCAACCTAGATAGCATATTAAAAAACAGAGACATTACTTTGCCTACAAAGGTCCATCTAGTCAATGCTATGGTTTTTCCATTGGTAATGTATGGATGTGAGAGTTGGACTCTAAAGAAAGCTGATCGCCGAAGAATTGATGCTTTTGAACTGTGGTGTTGGAGGAGACTCTTGAGAGTCCCTTGGATTGCAAGGCTATCCAGCCAGTCCATCCTAAAGGAGATCAGTCCTGGGTGTTCATTGGAAAGACTGATGCTGAAGCTGAAACTCTGATACTTTGGCCACCTAATGTGAAGAGCTGACTCATTTGAAAAGACCCTGATGCTGGGAGAGATTGAAGGCAGGAGGAGAAGGTGACGACAGAGGATGAGATGGTTAGATGGCATCACCGACTCAGTGCACATGAATTTGAGTAAACTCCGGGAGTTGGTGATGAACAGGGAGGCCTGGCGTGCTGCAGTCCATGGGGTCGCAAAGAGTCGGACACGATTGAGTGACTGAACTGAACTGACAAGGCATTTGGGTGCCTTTCTCTGCCATGTTCCAGATTTTTGTTTTTACACCCTCCCTGTAACACTGAAATTCTTACGAGCTAGAACCTGGGCCAGAGAAGGCAATGGCAAGCCACTCCAGTACTCCAGAAAATCCCATGGATGGAGGAGCCTGGTGGGCTGCAGTCCGTGGGGTCGCTAAGGGTTGGACACGACTGAGCGACTTCACTTTCACTTTTCGCTTTCACGCATTGGAGAAGGAAATGGCAACCCACTCCAGTGTTCTTGCCTGGAGAATCCCAGGGACGGGGGGGAGCCTGGTGGGCTTCCGTCTATGGGGTCACACAGAGTCGGACACGACTGAAGTGACTTAGCAGCAGCAGCAGAACCTGGGCAGTGGCTTATGCAGCTCTGTTCTCAGGACCTGGGGTGCAGGGTGTGCCCCCTGGGAATGTGAGAAGGAACCAGTGAGGCCCGTGTCTTGCTTTCCTGTGTGAACAGAAAGTGCAGTAGTCCTTCCCGTCCTCCAGAAGGTGCTGAGCAAAGAATACCCTTTTGAAAAAAGCCTTCCGATACTTGCAGGGCAGCATAAACTGTGAGGACTTAAAGATAAATCAGGATTACTTACTTTCATCCTCAAAGTTAAACGATAAGTCCAAGCCATTGACAGCTTCCATGACCCCTGCGGACAGCTGTATAGATTTGCAACTTTCCTCATCTTTTTTGTGAGTGAAAATCTCAGGTTTCTACACTTCGGTGGCTCTCACAGTTAGATGCAGTTCCAACTGAAACTGACTTTTTTTAACAAACAAATCAGTTCTTTGGACCCATGTTCTGCACGTTCAATTGTGCTGAATTTACACATAACATTTGAAATATTTTATTCTAAGTTATCTGATAAGAATGCAGTAAACCTCAGCCAGAAAAGTACAAGCCCCAAATCCAACAATCTAGTCACATGTAATTTCACTTGAGGAGCCTAAATATGTTGTGAAGTCAGCCTTCTTTGTTCCCATTAAAACGAAAGCATGAGGACTTTCTTTTATTCTTTTCTTTAAAACATTTTAAAAATAGACATTCCAGTTACTTCAGCCCAGAGGAGGAACTCTGCTTTCTAATTCTTGTAAAACTGTTTTCCACGTCGCACATTTGTCACGTGTCCTGCGCCCCTTGGCCCTGTCGTTTAATCTAGTAGGTGACACGTTCAGGGAAATTCGGATCCATGTTTTAATGTGCTGTTTCCTTCTCAGAACCTATAGCGCAACGCCATGTAATGCGGTGCTCCGTCAGTACACGCTGATGACTGAGGACGTCTCGAGATCTGATAAGGTCCCTTTGGACATCTTACTGCCTCCGTCTGTTCCTCTCTCTGTCCGTTTGTCCACCTGCAGCATGTTTCACAGCCTGGTTCCTAGGGCGATGAAGACTGATCCTTCTCCTTGCTGCTACCTCCTCTCCACTTTAGAGTCGGTCCTGTACTGCTGCTTCAAGGGTGCCCTTCTCCCCACAGCTTCCACAGGGCACCAAGCTTTAATGGTCTCTGCTTCTATTGAGGCAGAAAGGCAAACTTTTCTGTTGAAGCAGTTTTAAATGTTTAATAAACGTTTGGGCTTCCCTGGGGGCTCAGATGGTAAAGAATCTGCTCTCAGTGCAGGAGACCCGGGTTCAGTCCCTGGGTCAGGAAGATCCTGTGGAGGAGGGCATGGCAACCCACTCCAGTATTCTTGCCTGGAAAATCCCATGGACAGAGGAGCCTGGTGAGCTACAGTCCATGGGGCTCCCAGAGTCAGACATGACTGAGCGACTTTCACTTTCAGTTTTCTGTTGAGGCAGAAAGGTAAACTTCTCTGTTCAAGCAGTTTTGAATGTTTAATAAGATATTCAGTTGTGCACAACTTGGCATCTAATTTCTCAAGATCAAGCAAAACTGGTAAGATATTTTCTAGACTCCTTAATTATCTTTTCCATTTTTTTTTCTTCCACTCTCTAGCAGGGTTTCTACTGACTAAATCACAAAGCAACTGAGATTGTGTTGATTAGTTACTAAAAACTGGCAAACTGATCTTAAGTTCAAGTCAGCAGTTTTGAAATACCTATTGTGTACAAAAACCGTAGGTGTTGTGGAAAAATCAAAGTGAACAAGGTGAAAAAAAGCATGTGTTCTGGGGGAAGGGAGGGCAAGCGGATGCCCAGGAAATCACAGTATTTGTCAGATATGGTATGAGCATAATAATACGAGTGTAAGGAGACTGCTTGAGGAGAAAGATGAGAGGGAAGTAGTTTAGAGTTCAACCGTCAGGAAAGTTCTCATGAAGGACTTGGCTCTGAAGGAGGGAGACAACACTGTGGTGTTAGCTTTATTCATGTGTTTTCAAGTTATTCTAGTAAAAGTTTCTGTAAAGATCTTCTTTCACTTATAAAAGGCAGCAGCAGCAGAAGATTGCTAGGTAATTACCATAGTGTTGTTCACTAGGTAGTTGATACATATAGGTTGTTTCTTGGGTAACAATGACTCTGTCTTCTCGTATTAGTTTCTAGACATAGCCCTTTAAATCAGTATTATGCGTTGTGTGGTAAACATGCTTGGTAAAAATTAGATGATAATAAAGGATGGTTAGCTTCGAGTTAAGATCTGCTTCATCTTGTCCGTGCTTATTAGGCAGCCTGGATTTTGAAAGCACGAGCGCTGACTGAAATGGTGTACGTAGATGAGATTGACGTAGATCAGGAAGGAATCGCAGAAGTGACACTGGATGAGAACGCTATTGCTCAAGTTCCCCGTAAGTACTGGGTTTCCGTTCAGTAAATGAGACGCCCTTAGGATAATAAAACTAAGACATTGTATACATGAAACGTGTATATGTGAAAAAAATATTGCCTCAAGTAAATGGCCTCTATTCTGCCTAAATAGTACAAAAGCACAATTCAGTTATATTATCTCAAAGTATGAGATTGATGTATAACTGGTTTTAAGTAGAAATTATATGTTTTAAAATGTTTTATAAAAATGAATTCCGTCTGATCAAACATAATGAAAGATTGTTTATCCAAGAGCTTGTAAACACAGGAAAGCATCTAAACAACAGAAGTGTTCTAAAAGGATTTTTAAAAATTTGACCATTTGAAAGCATCACCTCCTTGCAGTAACTGAAGATGCTTTGCTGTGATGCATGATGTGAGGTGGTGGAGTGATTGATTGGCTTGGCAGAGAATGCCCATCACGACTGTCACGGTGGCCTACTCCCAGCGTGCAGGTGTGCTGCTCTGAATGGCACTGGGTGATTACCATGACATACAGTGGTTTTGCTGGTAATTTCTTAGTTGTGACAGTGATAATTCATTTATACATGTTTGGAAGGTATAGCTGGAGAACGCAATGGCAACCCACTCCAGTACTCTTGCCTGGAAAATCCCATGGATGGAAGAGCCTGGTAGGCCGCAGTCCATGGAGTCGCTAAGAGTCGGGTATGACTGAGCGACTTCACTTTCACTTTTCACTTTCATGCACTGGAGAAGGAAATGACAACCCACTCCAGTACTCTTGCCTGGAAAATCCCAGGGACAGAGGAGCCTACTGGGCTGCCGTCTATGGGGTCGCACAGAGTTGGACACGATTGAAGCAACTTAGCAGCAGCAGCAGCTGTTTTAAAGTGTCTCTTTTCCCTATCATTTGGTCTTTTGGAGTTAAAATATCTAAATTCTAGATATTGAGGGTAAATGATCTTTTCCTGGGAGAAGAAGTTTGTATGAAAAATAAGCTATGAGTATGCTGCTGCTAAGTTGCTTCAGTCGTGTCCGGCTCCGTGCGACCCCATAGACGGCAGCCCAGTAGGCTCCTCTGTCCCTGGGATTTTCCAGGCAAGAATACTGGAGTGGGTTGCTATTTCCTTCTCCAGGGGATCTTCCCAACCCAGGGATCAAAGCTGGGTCTCTTATGTCTTACCTTCTTTGGCAGGCGGGATCTTTACCATGAATGCCACTTGGGAGAATAGAACTCTAATTTTGATGCGTCAGAGCTTTGGAGCCTGTCTTGTCTTGAGTGTGAATGCTGGCTCTGCTAACAGGTTGACCTGTTAAGGCTTAAGTCTCTAAGCCTTTGCTAAATGGGTTAGTACTATCTACCGTACAGAATTAGTGTGAAGATTAAATGTGATAACAAAAGTAACATAGGTACTCAATGAATATTAATCAAACACATTTTACTAGGTTCAGTTTGTTATTAAGGTCTTTTTCGTCAGGCCAGTGCACTTGTGAAAATTGTGTTAGCAGACAGTTTTTACAGATTAATAAATAATATATGAATTGAACGTGCCATCTGATCTCCTAGGCCCTGGAACGTCTCTGAAACTCCCTGGAACTAATCAGACGGGAGGGCCTAGTCCCGCTGTCAGGTATGTTAGTACACTCCTGTTTCATTCCCCCCCACCCTGCCGCCCATACCTACCAGACTGTATGAGAGCCTTCCTTTCTTGATCTTCGTCAGACACTAATGATTTCCAATCTTCGCAGGCCGGTCACTCAAGGTGGAAGACCCATTACAGGTTTCCTGAGGCCCAGCACGCAAAGCGGAAGGCCAGGCACTATGGAGCAGGCCATCAGAACGCCGAGGACCGCCTACACCGCCCGCCCCGTCACCAGCTCCTCCGGGAGGTTTGTCAGGCTGGGAACGGTAAGTTCTGGCAGCTGCACCGTAGCCTTGGATGACCAAAGTAATTTATGTAATGTTACATCATTTTCCACTCTTTTTATAGTAGGGATTTATATGGAAGATTTTTGAAGGTGATTCTTTTTTACCTGTGTTGGCTTTATAATTTTATGCACGTTAAATTCAGTTTTTGTTTCAAGAGAAAGTTTCAGTTTTTTTTGTTCTGTCATTTCTCCCCATAGGCTTCCATGCTTACAAGTCCTGATGGACCGTTTATAAATTTATCGAGACTGAATTTAACAAAATATGCCCAGAAACCTAAATTGGCAAAGGTATGTATTTTATGTTATGAAGTAATGTTCAAAGTAAAAGTGAAAATCGCTTCACTCAGTCATGTCCGACTCTTTGCACCCCCATGGACTGTATAGTCCATGGAGTTCTCCAGGTCAGAATATTGGAATGGGTAGCCTTTCCCTTCTCCAGGGGATCTTCCCAACCCAGAGATCGAACCCATGTCTCCCACATTGCAGGTGGATTCTTTACCAGCTGAGCCACCCGGGAAGCCCAAGAATACTGGGGTGGGTAGCCTATCCCTCCTCCAGCAGATCTTCCTGACCCAGGGATCGAACCGTGGACTCCCGCGTTGCAGGCGGATTCTTTACCTACTGAGCTATGAGGGACTTATCATAATAGCATTGCAGGAAATGGATAAAAATTTGTGAAGAGTGAAGACCTTGTCTTGATTGATACGGAAATGTTTAATTACTCTAATATCAAAACTTTCTCTTAGTATTAAGAAAAGTCAATCAGAAATAAAGCATATATACTATGGTAATAGGAAGTTCATTTTCTCCTCATAAAGAATAGCAGTTCATAACAAAGAAAGCAGAGACACAGCACCATCTTTGGGTAATGACGTTTAGGGTGTCATCTGTATGTGTGTGTATTTTTCTTTTTTAGCTTGGACTGTTCTCAGAAAAATAATTTTGTGTCCTCATAGGATTTTAGAACTGTCAAAAAGAAGATAGAAAAATGTTCTTTCTAATTAGTAATTAATCTGGCATCTCAGTAAAGATTACTTAAGCCAGACAATGGCAAGCCAACTACATTAGTAATTCTAAGTATTAAATTCTGTTCTGAATTAAAGAAAAAGTGGGAGTGAGAGAAAGAGTGATACAAAGAGAGAGAGAAGGGAGAGGGGAGGAATAGAAAGGATGTTGGTGACCTCTCCAGTAGGAAAGAGTCTGAAGGGGGCATGGAATAATTCAGAGCCAGGAGCGGTTAGCTTCCAGAAACTGGTATAAGCCTAGCTCAGGTTTTTAGCTGTAGTCTCTGAATTCTGTGCGTGAGTGCTGAGCTCATTCCTATTATCAGTTCTACTGGCGTTTAACATATTTACTAAATGTTAAACATTCTAGGGACTTTGCTTGTGGCTCAGCTGGTAGAGAATCTGCCTGCAAAGCGGGAGACCTGGGTTCGATCCCTGGGTTGGGAAGATCCCCTGGCGAAGGGAAAGGCTACCCACTCTGACCTGAAGAATTCCATGGACTGTATAGTCCTTGGGGTCGCAAAGAGTTGGATACGACTGAGTGACTTTCACACACAAACATTCTAGGGAAGTTGAAAAAGAACTCTAGCCATACAGACTTGAAACTAAAGTCAGAAAAAGGAATGCTAGCTGGTAAATAGGAAATCAGACGGTCACAATGCCAATGATATTTTTCTTCATTCCTTATTTGATAGTGGTCTAGTCAACTTGATTTAGCAGAGTCATCAAGTTTTACTTCTTTCTTTTACCTTTATGAGGAATATCTGGTTGCTTGTCTTTTCAGGCCATTTATTAGAGGTGGCTCATTGACTACTTGATACCATTGCTGTTTTCTAACCAGGGATTGTAAATGGAGGCATTTCCCTCAATTATGATGCTTCCAGGACAGACCTGGTTTATGTTATGAAATTCAAACTAAAGTAGATTTTGCACTTATTTAAAGTATGTGGAAATAATGCCAAGTTTCTCTGTCTTTGGTGTTCACCTTGCCTTAACTTATCAGGACACGATCTGTACTCACAACTTTTTAAAAAATAACTTAACAAATGGAGAGTTAGGAATAGATTTTTTAAAGAGGGCTTTATCTTGATTTATTCTATTTTTGGTTGCTTCCAAGTGATCTCTGTTAATAACCTTGATATCTTCCAGGGGTAGAAGTGTACACTTTGCAAGAGTAAAATAATGGCATTTATGGATAAGTATAGTAACACCAAGAGGTAGTCCGGTAGATGCTTATTTATCCAGATGAGTTGGGGGCAGTATTGGAGTAATGGTCCTCAGCTTTGCTGCACGTAGAGACCTCTGCATATTATCATACTTGGAAGTTAAACTTGTTTCAGAAAGAGCTTCCAGATTTTCCCACGTCTAAGGTGTCATTATTAATATCATAATAACTGTATAATACATACAGTTTTATAACAGTCCTAAGGTTGGTCTTTTCATTTGTCTCTTTCTGATAAAATAACATGTATAATATGAAAAAAAACTGTTGAGCTTTCCAGTTCATGTTCTTGAACTTTCCAGTTCATATTTTTAAAAACAGGCATCAGTTACAAGCAGCCTTGTTTTAAAATGAGTGATTGTACCAAATGTATGGGTATGCCTTTTACTCATAAATTCCAGGCTCTTTAGAGGACTTTGTTATTTCGGTTCAATCCAGCTGCTGTCAAAATCGCCTTTGGGTTTTGCTGTAACAATAAAGCACCTTCATTACAATAAAATGTAATATATTTTTTGTATTTTTTCTTCACAGGCTCTGTTTGAATATATCTTTCATCATGAAAATGATGTTAAGACTGTAAGTTTTGAATTCGCACTATTTTTTTAATGTAATTTTTCTGATTTGGGGGATTTAGATTTGTAAATGTCCTATCTATTGCCTTATAAACAGCTGGAATTATTAAAGATTGGAGAATTACTCATACTTTCAAATCCACTGTTCATTTCAGTCGGAAAGTTTGTGTAACTATAGAAGTAGTAAGACTTGTGCCTGATCCATGGAGTAATAGATCTCCATTAAAGGGCAAGGTGTGGGTAATTGAGGATGCTGCATTAATATGTTTTCGTTAAAGTTTATTTTTTATACTAATAGCATGGTGGATCCATTTTCTTCTTTGGTTTGTACAGTGATTATAGGTTTACTGACACCTGTATTGGACTTCCCTGGTGGCGTAGTGGTAAAGAATCTGCCTATTAATGCTGTATTTCTGGCTTTTTGTGGTAATGTTCCTATCTCTCCCCTTCAACATTTTATGATAGAAAATTTCAGACATGTGCAGGTAGAATGTATAATGAGAGCATAATGAACCTGCATCAGTCATCACCGAAATTCAGCAAAAATCAGAAATCAGTTATCTTGGTAGCCTTTTAACAAGAGAATTTTAAGGTTCTATGCATATGACTTCTCCACTTGTGGTAATTTTCACATGCTCACTCATATGCAGACGAGCAGTACCTTCACAGTTTTTGTCAGATCAAATGTAGTTAATTCTACAGTGTCTAATGATAATATTTTCTGTCATTCTTTTATTCACGGAAAAAGCTTTGTGCCTGTGTATTAAGTGTGCAGGGAGACAAAAGCATTTTCCTCAGTGTGTTTTCTATGTGTCAACCATTACGCTATATAAAAATGCATTTTTTCCTGCCTTTATGAGCCATGTAATCTAGCTGAGGAAATAAAACTGACATAATGAAACAGTTAGAAAGGTAATTGCCAGGTGGTGATATTATTACCAGATATCAAGGGGGAAAATCAGGGGATGATATTAGTAAAAATCCAGTAAGATTTTTTTGGAAAGGGAGGGAGAAAATGTAAAAGAAGGGTAAAAACGTGAAGAAGGTATGGGATGAGAAGTAAATAAGCCATATCCTAAGTAGTGGGGGCATTCTGAGGCGTTGTCAGAAAGAAGTGACAGAATGTGATGCTGGATTTGTGTGGCCGACAAAGGAGAGAGCCAGGGCAGACCTGCCTCCTGAAGGTGCTGTGAGGGCGGCTGTTTTACTAACAGACGTGGGATTGTTAGGGAAGGAGGTTAGATTGTAAAGAAGCTGAATAACTCACTGGAAGGCATTTTCAGTTTGAAATTGTGAAAGCTGATCCAAGTGGAGAGGCCACTGCGTGTATCATGAGCTGTGCCCCTAAAATGTAGGTGAGAGCCCGGGCCAGATACACTGAGTATGGTGTATCTGTAAGGAAGTGATGGTGGATGTGGGCATATAGAGAAAAGAGAAACTAAGGCTGGACTCACTGAGAAACCGGGCACGTTGCTGTAAATAAAAGTAAATACAGTACATGCCGTTTTCACTTAATATAAAGCTGGTCAGAGCATTATAGGGTGACATATGAAATCATATATTGTCATTAAAAAGAAACATTCAAATACCATCCCCTTTTATAAATGAGTAAATGTTTGTAATTACAAGATCATGAATTTCTTAACTTGTTGAAGATTGATTCATTTATTGCAGAGATGTTCATTCTTTTTTTGTTTGTTCTTTTTTTCCTACACATTCTGAGCCACCACAGTGTACCAGGCCCTGTTCCAGGCCCTGAGACTACAGAGTGAAGTGAACAGACAAAATCTCTGCTCTTTTAGAGATTATGTTCTGTTTGGGCAAGGAATGGAGACAGTTAGCAAATTTAAAAAGTATATAAAATGTCATGGGATAAGTAATATAAAAATAAAGCAGGGAAACCAGGGAAGGGAATAGTTAATGACATGGAGGATGATATTATTTTAGATGAGGTAGAAGGCGGTTGCTTCCCTGGTGGCTCAGATGGTAAAGCGTCTGCCTGCAATACGGGAGACCTGGGTTTGATCCCTGGGTTGGGAAGACCCCTTGGAGAAGGAAATGGCAACCCACTCCAGTATTATTGCCTGGAAAATCCCATGGACGGAGGAGCCTGGTGGGCTACAGTCCATGGGGTTGCAAAGAGTCAGACACAACTGAGCAACTTCACTTTGACTTAGAAGGCGGTTGATAAAGTTCACTTTGAAAAGACATTTAAACCGAGGCCTGAAGGAGAGAAGACGAACCAGATGGTTCAGTGGAAGAAGAGCATGTAATTCAGAAAGACTGACAGCAGAGGCCCTGTGTATCAGCATTCTTGGATTGTTTAAGGAACGTTGAGGAGGCCAGTGTGGCTGGGTACCTGTTCTCAGGGGACACAGGGTCTATTTGAAATCATAATGGTGGTTTTGTCTAGTGCAGGCTCAGTCATCAAATGAAGAGTGATCATTAACATGTAATTTTTGCCATTTTTATTCTACATCTGTAATTCATATTAATTACCTTGATTGGCTTAGACAAATATGTGGGCATGTGAGTCCTATACGGGAATCATATCTGAAAGCAAAATCAGCAGCCTGTAGTCAGCACTAAATCTAATCTTGGAAAATTAGAATATGTAAAAAAATTCAGAATGATATATTTTTATGAAAAATAGAATGTTATATTAAGTCTGAAAGTGAATCTGATCTCTTTGCTTTAACAGGTCTAAAAGATTAAGTTAAAAGGAATATGATTCAGATATTTACAATGTACTCCTGAACTGAGCTGATTGAAATATGGTTTTCTGGTATTTCTAGAGATAATGATAATTGAAATGATGCCTTTTTTCCCTTCATTTTTCACTTCCACTTTTATCTTTGGCTTCTTTTTAATTTCCATAGCTTTCAAGTAGAGATGTTGATTTTTCAAGTCCATTAGAACCTCAGCATGTGACACCATTCCTTTATAAATAGTTTGCATATTTAGAAGTCTCCCCTGGAGTGAGGGAAGATGGGGAACACAAGGAAAGTTATTAATTTTGCAGCAGGAGCTTCAAGGAACTCTTTTGGCTTTCATTTCAGATAAGAGTTAATATGAAGAAATGAACAATAATAGGGGATACATTCTGAGATTATGGGTGTCCCTGGTGGTTCAGATGGTAAAGAATCTGCCTGCAATGCAGGAAACCTGGGTTCGGTCCCTGGGTTGGGAATATCCCCTGGAGAAGGAAACAGCTACCCACTCCAGTACTCTGGCCTGGAGAATTCTATGGACAGAGGAGCTTGGTGGGCTACAGTCCATGGGGTCACAAAGAGTCGGATATGACTGAGGGACTTTCATTTCACTTCTGAGATTATAGAACTGAAAATCTTAAGAGTTACTTTAACTGAGCTATTGGATATTGTGATGATGTTAACACTAACTAAAGAATAAAATGTTTCAACCTTAATAGAAAGGGTAGTAAGTATTATAAAAAATCAGAATTCTTTTTATTTTATTTTTTTTTTAATGAACAGAGGAAAATTTATTCTTTTTAAACTAATAACCAAATCTTTACATGAGCTTCAGATTCCTGTGAACTTTACATTTGTATAAAGATTGATTTGCTTCCTCTTTGTCCAAATGGTTTCTGCTTTTGGGGTATTTTTGTCTGATCTTGAATAATCACTAGAAGGAACAAACTAGAAGACATTAGAAGGAAAGGGATAAGCACACGTAAACTACGAAAGCAGTTAGCTCTTTTTTAGTCTATCGCAAGCAAAGTCTGACCTTTAGGATTACTGGAACGTAAACGGCAACCCACTCCAGGATTCTTGCCTGGAGAATCCCATGGACAGAGAAGCCTGGCTGGCTACAGTCCATGGGGTCGCAAAGAGTCGAACACGACTGAGCGACTTCACTTCACTTCAAAGGTGATGTCAGAATAATGGAACAATGGTTGTTAAAGATGGCAGTCACCCAAGAAATCCAGCTCTTCTTCAGGACCCTGTTTTTAAACCTTTTTCTATCTCCATCCTGGATCTTTCCCTGTTTCTTGACATCTGTCTTTAAAGTGGGGCCTGCATTTGGGCCTACTTTACACAGTAAAGGCTTGACTGCCACTAAGTTTGAAAGCATTTTGGTGGGGTAAAAACTTACAAATTTTTTAATACCAGTTTTGTACCTTGTGTATTAAAGCTGTATCAGATAGACTGTACATCTGCTTCCCTTTGATCAGTGTTTGCCTCTCATCTGCTGTCAGCCCTCTGGTCTGGAACTGATTATTTAGGGAAAATTGGTGGGGCCATCTGGAGACATGAGCAACTCGAGTTTCTGTCTGATTTCTAATGCATGTTTTGATTGATGCTGATTATATGGTTTATTTCATTATTTATTGTTTATGCTTATTGTCAGAAGAGAAAATCCTAATTGAAAATGAATTGTTTTTCAAAGGCTTTGGATTTGGCTGCCCTTTCCACGGAGCATTCTCAGTACAAGGACTGGTGGTGGAAAGTGCAGATTGGAAAATGTTACTACAGGTAAAATTCAGATTCTTTGTCAAAGGCTGAGAAATGGCAACATATTTTAGGGCCTCAAATCCAGTAACTTTTTCTGGGGGATGGATTTCCTCATGAAGAAGTGAGCAAGGTGTTGCTGGCTTACTTGAGAGAGCATTTGCTTAGCAATCACGTGATGGCTTCCCGCGAGTGGTAAAGAATCCGCTTGCCAGTGCAGGAGACTCTAGAGACACGTGTTCGATCCCTGGGTTGGGAAGATCCCCTGGAGTAGGAAATGGCAACTCATTCCAGTATTCTTGCCTGGAAAATTCCATAGACAGGGGAGCCTGGAGGGCTACAGCCCATGGGGCCACAGAGAGTTGGACATGACTGAGTGACTGACCACACACATACATGATGGCAGTAAGAACTGACACCTTTAGAAGAGTGAAATTTTAGGTCTGGGAACAGGAAGCTTTGAGACCATCACACCCTTTTCAGATGGAGAAGCCGAGCCAGAGAAACTGTGACTTGTGTCAGGAACCAGTTAGTAACAGACCTGGGGTTAGAATCAAGTCTGTTGACTCTGTACTCCTCTTGACTCTCACGTCTGTAAAGTGCTTTACAGTTAAGAGAGAACTGGCCCACACATCACGTTACATCAGTTAAATCTTACGGCATTTTGGAGGTCGTTGCTATTAGTAGCCCTTTGTCCAGACAAGAAAACGTGAGCCTCAGAAGGATAAAGTGACTTTCCCAACTTCATGTAGCCTGTAAGCGGCTGAACTAGAATCTGAGCTCAGCTTTCTGATGCCAGTTCTTTTACTGTTTGCACAATCTCATGGTGTTTCACTAGGATCTGAACATTCTTACACTATCTGAACATTCTTACAAAGTTCACTTGACCTTTAAACACATTTTTAAGCCAATTGAGAGATCAAAAAAGTTATAATGAATATTATACAACAACTGGTAAACAGGATCTGAAATGATTGCTTAATACTGAAATGCACTTGGAGCATTTGAAAAAAGAAACAAATGAATAGTTATATTTTATAAAGGTAAATGTGTTTTATTGTTCAAAAACAAGGTAGACTAGTCACTGTGAGCATCATTCGATAGTTAACTAACTTCAGTTATTAAACACTGAGGAAAAGGAAATATATAAATAGAATAAAAAGGATACATATTTTTCTACTGTTGAAATTAAGAGTATTTTCCATTTAGATATTTCACATAGAACTCTAAAGTATTTTTTCCTGCTGTTAACTAACTTTAGTTATTAAACACTAAGGAAAAGGAAGTATATAAATAGAATAAAAAGGATACTTATTTTTCTACTGTTGAAATTAAGACTATTTTCCATTTAGATATTTCACATAGAACTCTAAAGTATTTTTTCCTGCTGTTAGATTGAGGAAGTATTTTCTACTAAAAGGTAATTTTGGATCATTATAACATTAAGCTCTTATGAATATAATTTCTGAGGACAAGCTTGGAATCTTGAGGTTCTAAGCAAAACTCTCAGAAATCTGTAATAATGAAAGAAAAGCATAACTTGATTCCTTCATTCCTTTTGTAAGATGGAGAAGGCACTGGCAAGCCACTCCAGTACTCTTGCCTAGAAAATCCCATGGATGGAGGAGCCTGGTGGGCTGCAGTCCATGGGGTCGCTAGGGGTCGGACACGACTGAGAGACTTCACTTTCATTTTTTACTTTCACACATTGGAGAAGGAAATGGCAACCCGCTCCAGTGTTCTTGCCTGGAGAGTCCCGGGGACGGGGGAGCCTGGTGGGCTTCCGTCTGTGGGGTCACACAGCGTCGGACACGACTGGAGTGACCTAGCAGCAGCAGCAGCAGGATGGCATTTACATGAGTGTATTCTGTTGTGTGAGTGGTTCTCCTCCTGTCTCCTTGATCGCTTCTCATCTTTATGTATTGAGCGTTCAGTGTATTCTGTTGTGTGAGTGGTCCTCCTCCTGTCTCCTTGATCGCTTCTCATCTTTATGTACTGAGCGTTCAGTGTATTCTGTTGTGTGAGTGGTTCTCCTCCTGTCTCCTTGATCGCTTCTCATCTTTATGTACTGAGCGTTCATTCACTTGTTCGCTCACTCACAGTAAAGTGTTTGATGAGAAGCTCCTTTAAACGGTTTACAGCTGATTGGAAGAGAGAGAACAGGGATCATTTGCAAATGTGGTTCCCGTTCTGATGGCAGCAAGTGCAGGGCACCGGGGGAGCCCAGAGAAGAGCCCCTTCCTCTCAGTGACGAGGCCAGGGGTGGGTGCCAGAGGGAGCACCCAGGGTGACTTCCCTCCCTCTGCTCCTGACAGTGAAGTCCTCGTGGTCCTTCCCGGGCAGTGGCTTTTACAGTTGCTCCCTTACTAGCCATCCCCACTCCAGTGCCCTGTTCCCGGCTTTTCGTGTCATTTGTTTGAATTGCTGCGTTAGTTTCTTATCTAGGTTTTCTGTCTCCATTTTCTTGTCTGATCAATCCTTCCTACGTACTACTGTCAGAGTGACTGTTGCACCCATTCTTCGGTTGACCTCCGTTGCCCCTGAAATGAACTCTGTATTTTACACGTGGCATCCATGAGTTTGTCCAAGTCTGCAGCTGTGCCCATGTTTCTCCGTTTCGCCATTCTGTCTCGTATTTCCCTTTTTGGTTAAACCGAACAACGCAGCACTCCCCCGACATGCTGTGGGCTTTCCTTCTTATGTGCTTGTTCCGATAGTTTGCGTCCCTCAGAGGTGTCCCCTCGCCCCCCACCCCACCCTGCCTCGCTGTCGAAATCGTGCCCATTCCTTCCTTGCTGAGCCTTAGTTTGTTCCTCCTTGGTGCTCTCACAGTGCTTTTTTTCCTCATTGGCCATAATACAATTAGATTTATTCTAAAATATGTTTTGTTTCCATCTTAATTGGTGCCTTCAGTACATGGTTGTTATCTTCATTTTTGCAACTCCATAACATCATTAAATGTGCATGCAGTTGGTCCTTGACAATGTTTATTGAATTAAATTGGAGAGAAAAACTTGGCAGTTGGAGGAGATTATCTCTGGACTCTGACTCTTTGATATTGTCCTATGTTTATGAAGTTGACTGATGTTTTCATTATTCCTAGACGTTCTTTATACAGGGTACCCACTCCATTTCCTTTGCACAAGAACCCTTGTGGTGAATTCCTTTTTGATAGGATTAGAGGAAATGATCTCTTCAGGGTATAGTAATAAAACACACATGACTCATCCTTCTTTCCTTTCTTTGGTTTCCAGGTACTTCAGTAGCTCTGATTGCTTGTTTGTTTTTTAATTTCTTTATTCTTCATTGTTTTTTCTAAAATCTAGTTCTGTTTTCATATTCTTTTTTTATATGTATCTTTTTATTGTAATCCCTATAAAATTATTTTATGCACGAGACAGCTTATTAGTTAAATATATGCAAGCTAAATAGGTGTTCATGGAATTCAGTGATTCAACTTCAGCCATGTGTTTAAGACTTAAATGTTCAGTTGAAACTCTGTGTATAAATAATGCTGTTCTTCAGAACTTCAGAGTTCTCTGATAACATTTTATGAACACTCCTTGTAAAAGTTGCAGGGCTTTGAAGCAGTAGGGGCTTCTACCACATCATACATCTGCTGACTTTAGGCCAGACTGTGGGGTCACTTTAACCTCCTTGTCCCACATTGTCCAACATCTCTTTGGGTATAGTTACACCAGCACTTGAGGTTTGGGTTAGGAAAAAAAACCCAGCTATTCTTTCAAGCCTTTAAATGAAAGTAACATAATGGACCATATTGTATACTGTTTTGTCTTTATTTCATAAATAAAAGCATTATCATAAAGTGCCTAAGTAGCTCTCACATATCTGGGATGAGTAGTTACGAGAAAGCCCAACAGATCTATTAAGGACAGGCTGAAGTGTGCTTTAGCAATTGATTTCATGGTAATAAAATGTTCCCTGGGCAGAAGTGGGTGTTGTCATCAGGACAGTGTATTTAAGCAAGGAACAAGTCTCAGGTTCATAGACTAGGACAATCAGTATCAGATACAAAAAGAAGGAAGGAAAATGTTGTGGAATAATAAAACGGTGTAGCTGTATTACTTAAGTGGCAGTTCACCTCAAAATTGTTTAGAGTTTAAAAATGGGCTTATGCAGAGTCAAAAAAGGTAACTTGAAACAAGTGAAAGTTGGAATTACGACACATCAAAACTTATGCAGTGCAGCAAAAGCTGCATCCTAAGGGAGAAGTTCCGAGCAATAAATGCCTACTCAAGAAACAAGAAAATTCTCAAATAAGCAACCTAACTTTACACCTCAAGTAACTAGAAAAAGAAGAACAAATAAAGCTCAAAGTTAGTAGAAGGAAGGAAATAACAAAGATCAGAATAGAAATAAATGAAACAGGAACATGGGAAGGATCATAACTATGAGTAAGTGGGATTTATTCCAGGTATGTAAGGATGGTTCAGTATATGCAAATCAATGTAATATGTCACATTAACAAAATGAAGTATAAAAATCATATGATTGTCTCACTAGATGCAGAGAGAGCATCTGACAAAGTCCAATATCGTTTATGAAAGAAACTCCTAACAAAGTGGACGTAGAAGGAATGTACCGCAGCACCGTAAAGGCCACGAATGACAAGCCTGCAGCTGAAGTCACACTCAAGGGTGTCGAAAGCCTTCGCTCTGTAGGATGAAGGGTAGATAAGGATGCCCCCGGCTCCGTTTTCACTCAACATACTGTTGGAAGTCCTAGCCAGAGGAGTTAGGCAAGACGAAGAAATAAGAGGCATCCACATCAGAAAAGAAGTAAAACTGTCTCTGTTTATAGCGGATGTGATGCTATATATAGAATATCCTAAAGACTCCACCAAAAAACTGTTGGAAATAATGAGTGAATTCAGTAAACTTGTAGGATACAAGATCTGTTGTTTTCTGTACATTAATGACAAAGAAATTAAGAAAAGAGGCCTATTTACAATTCCATCAAAAAGTAAAATACCTAGGAATAAATTTAACCACAGAGATGAAGATACCTGTACACCAAAAACTGTAAGATATCAATGAAAGAAACTGATGAAGGCACAAGTAAATTGAAACATACTTCACGTTCTTGGATTCGAAGAATTATTATTAATAAAATGCCCATAGTGCCTGAAGCAATCTACAGATTCAGTGCAATCACTATCAAAATTATAGTGGCATTTTTCACAGAGGTAGAACAAGCAGTTCTAAAACTTGTATGGAACCACAGCAGACCCCGAAGAACCAAAACAATCTTGAGAAAGAAAAACAAAGCTGGAGGCATTACATTCCTATTTCAAACCAAAATACAGAGCTCTAGGGACCAAAGCATCACTATGAACAAAGTTAGTGGAGGTGATGGAATTCCAGTTGAGCTATTTCAGATCCTAAAAGATGATGTTGTGAAAGTGCTTCACTCAATATGCCACCAAATTTAGAGAACTCAGCAGTGGCCATAGGACTAGAAAAATGTCAGTTTTCATTCCAATCCCAAAGAAAGGCAATGCCAAAGAATGTTCAGATTACTGCAAAATGTCACGAATATCACACACTAGCAAAGTAATGCTCAAAATTCTCCAAACAGACTTCCAACAGTACATGAACTGTGAACTTCCAGATGTTCAAGCTGGATTTAGAAAAGGCAGAGGAACCAGAGATCAAATTGCCAACATCCTTTGGATCATCAAAAAAGCAAGAGAGTTCCAGAAAAACATCTACTTCTGCTTTATTGACTATGCCAAAGCCTTTGACTGTGTGGATCACAGCAAATTGTGGAAAATTTGCTGAGAACTCTGTATGCAGGTCAAGAAGCAACAGTTAGAACTGGACATGGAATAACAGACTGGTTCCAAATAAGAAAAGGAGTACATCATGGCTGTATATTGTCACCCTGCTTATTTAACTTACATGCAGAGTAAATAATGTGAAATGCTGGACTGGAAGAAGCACAAGCTGGAGTCAAGATTGCCGGGAGAAATATCAATAACCTCAGATATGCAGATGACACCACCCTTACGGCAGAAAGCAAAGAAGAATTAAAGAGTCAGTTGATGAAAGTGAAAGAGGAGAGTTAAAAAGTTGGCTTAAGACTCAACATTCAGAAAACTAGGATCATGGCGTCTGGTCCCATCACTTAATGCAAATAGATGGGGAAACAATGGAAACAGTGAGAGACTTTATTTTTTGGGGCTCCAAAATCACTGCAAATGATGACTACAGCCATGAAATTAAAAGACTCTTGCTCCTTGGAAGAAAAGCTATGACCAGCCTTGACACCATGGTAAAGCTATGACCAACCTTGACACCATGTTAAAAAACAGAAACATTACTTTGCCAGCAAAGGTCCATCTAGTCAAAGCTATGATTTTTCCAGTAGTCATGTATGGATGTGAGAGTTGGACTATAAAGAAAGCTAAGCGCGGAAGAATTGATGCTGTTGAACTGTGGTGTTGGAGAAGACTCTTGCGAGTCCCTTGGACTGCAAGGAGATCCAACCAGTCCATCCTAAGGGAGATCAGTCCTGGGTGTTCATTGGAAGGACTGATGCTGAAGCTGAAACTCCAATCCTTTGGCCACCTGATGTGAAGAACTGACTCACTAGAAAAGATCCTGATGCTGGGAAAGACTGAAGGCAGGAGAAGAAGGGGATGACAGATGATAAGATGGTTGGATGGGATCACTGACTTGATGGACATGAGTTTGAGCAAGCTCCGGGAACTGGTGATGGACAGGGAATCCTGGCGTGCTGCAGTCCATGGGGTCACAAAGAGTTAGACATGACTGAGCGACTGAACTGAACTGAGGGACCAAAGCAGTATGCTGTTGACCCAAAAACAGACACATAGATGAACGGCACAGAATAGAGAGCCCAGGAACAAATCCGAGCCTATATGGTCGATTGATTTACGAAAGAATTCAGGAATGTGTAATGGGGGAAAGGACAGTTTCTTCAATAAATTGTGTTGGAAAAAAGGACAGCCACATACAAAAGAAGGTTGGACCATCTTACACCATACACAAAAAAGTAACTCAAAATGAGTTAAAGATTGAGGGTAAGACCTGAAACCTAAAACTGCTAGAAGGAAACATATGCAGTAAGCTCTTTAACATTGGTCTTGGTAATGAGTTTTTGGGTTTGAAACCAAAAGCAAAGACAACGAAAGCAAACATAAACAAGTGAGACTTTTTCAAACTAAAAAGCTTCTGCACACCTAAGAAAACTATGAGCAAAATGAAAAGGTAACCTACCAAGTGAGAAAAAATACTGGCAAATTAGCACGGAGAGATAAGAAAGCCTTCTTCAGTGATCAGTGCAAAGAAATAGAGGAAAACAACAGATCGGGAAAGACTAGAGGTCTCTTCAAGAAAATTAGAGAGACCAAGGGAATATTTCATGCAAAGATGGGCTCGATAAAGGACAGAAATGATATGGATCTAACAGTGCAGAAGATAGTAAGAAGAGGTGGCAAGAATACACAGACGAACTGTACAAAAAAAGATCTTCATGACCCAGATAATCACGATGGCGTGATCACTCACCTAGAGCCAGACATCTTGGAATGTGAAGTCAAGTGGGCCTTAGAAACATCACTATGAACAAAGCTGGGGGAGGTGATGGAATTCCATTTGAGCTATTTCAAATCCTGAAAGAGGATGCTGTGAAAGTGCTGCACTCAATATGCCAGCAAATTTGGAAAACTCAGCAGTGGCCCACAATCTCTGTCATTCCACACGATTGTATAGTATCCACTTTTCATCACCTGCCACAATTTGTTTTAAAAATGGAGCATTTTCCTTACGTGTAAGTAGAGAAGTGCATCAGAAATCCAGTTAAGAAGATTTTTTTTCTGCTCAACTTATGTGGAACCCAAATATCAAAATGATTAATGTACCACACTGGTATATATGATTTTCAGCATTTGGTTTAGATATTTTGAGCATGTCGGCTATCTCCTGCATGGTATAACATAGATTGTTCTCAGTGGATGTCTCAGTGTGATCGCTGTCAACTTCCAGAGGTCTGCGTGACCATGGAGCCCCGTCCAGTGAGAAATCTCCAGCACGCAACTTCACAAACCACTTTTGACTCATTTAATCAGTCACAGCACCTTCTCCCTACACTGGTTGTTTTTTTTTTTTTGCATTTCAGTTGCATTGTTTAATCTTTCTTGAAATAATAAAGCATAGTATTCTGAAAATGTTGCTTTTTTTCTTCCATCTTCAGTATTAAAATGACTACATAAAAATTTATCTGTTTTGATGTGTTTTTTTTTTTTAAATGAACACTGATATGACAGCTGTCACAATCAGTTCAGTTCAGTTCAGTCGCTCAGTCGTGTCCGACTCTCCGCGACCCCATGAATCACAGCACGCCAGGCCTCCCTGTCCATCACCAACTCCCGGAGTACACTCAAACTCATGTCCACAGAGTCGGTGATGCCATCCAGCCATCTCATTCTCCGTCGTCCCCTTCTCCTCCCGCCCCCAACCTTTCCCAGCATCAGAGTCTTTTCCAGTGAGTCAACTCGTCGCATGAGGTGGCCAAAGTATTGCAGTTTCAGCTTTAGCATCAGTCCCTCCAATGAACATCCAGGATTGATCTCCTTTAGAATGGACTGGTTGGATCTCCTTGCAGTATAAGGGACTCTCAAGAGTCTTCTCCAACACCACAGTTCAAAAGCATCGATTCTTCGGCGATCAGCCTTCTTCACAGTCCAACTCTCACAACCATACATGACCACGGGAAAAACCATTGCCTTGACTAGACGGACCTTGGTTGGCAAAGTAATGTCTCTGCTTTTTAATATACTATCAAGGTTGGTCATAACTTTCCTTCCAAGGAGCAAGCGTCTTTTAATTTCATGGCTGCAATCAGCATCTGCAGTGATTTTGGAGCCCAAAAAAACAAAGTCTGACACTGTTTCCACTGTTTTTCCATCTATTTCCCATGAAGTGATGGGACCAGATGCCATGATCTTTGTTTTCTGAATGTTGAGCTTCAAACCAACCACAACCTAACAAAATTGTTTTGAATGAAGTTAAAGACGATTAAGCACTATTAGAGCCATCTTAACGAAAAAACCTGAATGAACCTTTTGGCCAAACCAGAACCTCAGTTTTTAAAAATGGGCTTTTGTCTCAAAGTAGAAGATGTTTTTCAAAGAAATGTCATCTTCAGCTCTTCCAATAAAATGGAGGCTCTGAGCATTGCTTGAGGTCATGTGACATTTCAGCTGACACAAGCAACTTGGTTGATGACTCACTGGCATCCTGCTGTGATTAGGCTTCAGACTACAGACTCTACACCCCATTTAAGCATTCAGACAGTGAATATGGGAGTGCCGGCATCTTTTTTCTAACCTGTATAAATGCACACGTGTGCATATAACATCGCCTTCTTGGTACATGCTTACTCTTAACAGATGTAATTTGTCTCTAATTCATATCCTCAGGGTATGAATGAGTGCTGGTCATATTTGTTTTAAATCGAATGTCTAATTTTTAAAATGGTTGTTCTTAGGTTAGGATTGTATCGGGAAGCAGAGAAACAGTTTAAATCAGCCCTGAAGCAGCAGGAAATGGTAGATACATTTCTCTACTTGGCAAAAGTAAGTATTCTTAAATTGAATGGAATTTGTCTTCTCTGGATAAATGTTTAAATTCTAACCAGCGCATGGGGAGAGTTGCCAGTTTCTTTAGGAACAGTTGACAAGTTAATGTGTTCAGACTTAACTTTTTTTTTTTTAATGTTAAGGGAAAAGGTGAGAACATTCAGAGGATAACCATCTCAGGAAGAATCGGTTGCCAGGAAAAGTAAGACAGCTCCTTTGAAAGATTGCCATTAGATTGGAAGAACATGCTACAGGCTTACTGTCCCCAGGGGTCACAAGCCCCAGAGGGGTGTTTTTCTACAACACATTTGTTTCCCATGTCAGCAGACTATAGGAACAGGATTGTTTTTATGTAGGTCCTTCATTTTTTGGCTCTGCCATTATAACAAAAACAGGATTTCCCCTTTATTGAGCACCTACTCATTGTAAGGTATTTTATCAGTTCTGTTCCACATGTAATTTAATTAAACTTTCTTAGCAACACTGCAAAGCGGACTTTAACATTTCCTTTGTACTGTTAAGGAAAAGCAGACTTAAGAGGATAAGTGAAGATTTGCGGTCTCAATTGCCTATTAAGAGCCAGCATTCAAACCCAGGGGGCTTTCCCGGGGGCTCAGCAGTAAAGAATCCACCTGTCATTGCCGGAGACTCAGGAGACAGGGGTTCAGTCCCTGAGTTGGGAAGATCCCCTGGTGATGGAAATGGCAACCCACTCCAGTATTCTTGCCAGGAAGATCCCATGGACAGAGGAACCTGGCAAGCTACAGTCCATGGAGTCATAGAAGAGTCAGACACGACTGAGAGACTAAACAACAACAATTCAAACCCAGAACTTTCTGATTCTAGAGCCGCCTGAGTGCCACCCACAGCCACAGCAGAAGTGAAGGACCACCTGGAATTTTCAGTATTGGAATAAGTGACTTCTTTACCCTCACCAAGGCTGCTTTAAAAGAAGCATTTGATGAAGTGGTGGTTAGAACATCATCTTATATTAATATATCTTTAAGAATTTCTTAAATTCAAAAAGTGTTGTAAAGGAGGTTGAAAAGAAGATGAGAGAGGAAAGGAAGTGCTGCTGCTAAGTTGCTTCAGTCGTGTCGGACTCTGCGACCCCATAGACGGCAGCCCACCAGGCTCCTCTGTCCACGGGATTCTCTAGGCAAGAACACTAGCGTGGGTTGCCATTTCCTTCTCCAAAAGAAAGTGCTACTACTTTCTAAATATGGTGTTAATGTTAGCATACTAACAGAAACAAATGGAAGTTGTGCCATATAAACTTACTGTGCTAAATTAGTATGTTTATAGTGGTTTTTAAAAAATATTTGAAACTCTTAATATCTAAGTGTCTTTATATATTATATGTTAAATTCTAAAAAGGTTTCTAAACATCACAGTAAAGTTTTCTGACAGCTGAAATTATAATTCAGGTTACAGTATTTAACTATTATCTTCTTAATTGATAATCACTTGCCATGTGGTTAAAAATGTACTTTTTATTCTAACTCTTGTTAAATACATGGTTTGATTATTTTTTCATAAATTGATTTGCTTAACTCTGTTGTTGCCTATGTGACTATATAGAGTTACAATTTACTTTTTTTAATATGTGAAGGAATTATTGCTAAGTAATTGGAGACCAAGCAGATTTTAGGAACCACATTATTTCTTATAATTTAAGCTTGTTAATTTAAGAATTATTAATATTTTATATTATTTCACATATGGAATTATATTATTTATTACATTTTAAAGAGCAATTCAGAAGCATGTAAGGTAAAAGTTGGAAAGTTTTCATTCATACCCTTTCCTCTAGTCTCATTGTTTATCAATAAACACTGCAGGCAGTTTTGTGTGTCTTCATTTGGGCTTCTTCAAAGCACAGTCTAAATGTTTAGGAAGAAACGGAGGATCCAAGATCATGAAGAAAAAACAATGTCATAATCTTATGTCTCTATATGTAGAACTGTAATTCTTGTTTTAGAAATTCCTAATAGGTTATGGTTTCTCCACGCTGAATGTTCTCATTGCTAATTAAGTGGTGGAAACTGTTAACTGGGAGTATTGAGTGCTAACCCTCTCAACCCCCTGCCCCTCTGCCCTGCACATCCGCTTCCCTTCTACTTCTCAGGGTCCTTCTCCCCAGACACCCCTCCAGAGGCTGCCCCAGCCGCTCCTCCTCAGGCTTTCCCATGGGGCATGCCGTCTTTCTTCAGCATCTTCAAAATCAGCCTCACAGTTGGTCCTTCGTGCCCGCCTGTAGACACACTTAGGTCTGTTCCATCCTAAAAAAGATTTTCCCTTGATCCTCTCTTTTTAAAAAAAACTTTATTTTAATTGGGGGATAGTTGCTTCACAGCATGTGATAGTTTTTGCCACACAGCAGCAGCCTTTCCTAGTTACTGTCGTCTGTGTGGCAGTAGTCAGCCCACCGTAAGTGTTTGCTGAAGGAATAAATGGATAAATGTGTCACATGCAGCATGAGGAGATAAAACTATAGCATCATTATTGGAAATTAATCCTCCACATTTCTGAAGAATGTTTAATATCTAGGAGATAATTTGTTACTAAGCAGTAATTTTAAATTTGTCATAACGAATACTGTTATTTTAAGAAGCAGTACTTTTGTTGACGTGTATTCTGGGTTTAGGTTTACATCTCATTGGATCAACCCATGACTGCTTTAAATCTTTTCAAACAAGGCTTAGACAAGTTTCCAGGAGAGGTAACCCTACTTTGTGGAATTGCCAGGATCTATGAGGTAAGGTTCCTATCTTTCAAAAGGTTGATATAAGATTGAGGTTATATGCTACTTAAGTTAGTTCATAGTCCCTTGGGGTCTTAAAAAGTGTAACAGTTTGTAAAATTATGATTGTTGGCCTCTTATTCTGTAAGAGGTTTTAGTGTATACATTAAACAAACAAGTTTTTATGATGAAGTATTTCAAACACACAGAAGGGTATAGAGAATGGTATGAGATAGGAATTTAAATTAGTTCTTCCCTCTGCATAGTTGGTTGTCCCAGCACATTAACTGATCCTTCTGTCAGGTCTGTAATGTCAAGCAGCAGGTTTTTTTCTGTGTGTATGGTAGATATGTTTTGGGGTTTTCTATTCTGTTCTGTTGATCTGCTTGTCTATCCTTATACCAATATTATACCATCTTAACCCCTGTAGCTTTATTATGCTTACTCTTTGCTAGGGCGCTTTGTTCATCTTCATTAGGAATGTCTTGGCTATTTTGGACTTTTGCTTATTCTAATAAATTTTGGAGCCATTTTTGTCAAATTTCATGAAAAGCCCCATTGAGTTGTTCTCCCTGCTGCCTAATTAAGATAGCTTCATAATAATTCTTGATAACAGGTTGGAAAAATCCTACCACCTGTTCTTCACAGTTGGTTATTCTTGGCGCTTTGCTCTTCCATATTAAAAAACCCTGTCGGCATGTGGATTGGAATTGCATTGAATGTAAGAACGATGGGGTGAAGGGTCTGCCTTTCTTCCCTCTGGGGTCATGATGTAACTCTCCATTTACTTAGGTCTTTTTTGTTGTTGTCTCTCAGTGAATGTCTTTGATTATTTTCATAGATGTTTTGTCGAGAGTCCCCAAAGCCACTGTGAGGCTCAGTGATTTGCTAGGTCTGGGGACTCGGCATGCAGTTGTACTCATAGCCACGATTCACAAAGCACAATCAGTAAAGGGAACAGGCACGTGGGGCGAAGTTCAGAGGAAACCAGGCTCAGGCTCTCAAGAGTTTCCCTCGCACCCACCCCAACCCCTGGTGGAGTCACAGAGGACACATCTGATTCTTCCTGCAAGTTGTGGCAACATGTGTGAAGCACTGTCTGCCAGCGAAGCTCATCAGAGACCTGGTATCCATCACATAAAGAAGGCTGAGCGCTGAAGAACTGATGCTTTTGAACTGTGGTGCTGGAGAAGACTTGAGAGTCTCTTGGACCGCAAGGAGATCAAACCAGTCCATCCTAAAGGAGATCAGTCCTGCATATTCACTGGAAGGGCTGATACTGAAGCTCCACATGATGCGAAGACCCGACTCACGGGAAAAGACCCTGAGGCTGGGAAAGATGGAGGGCAGGAGGAGAAGGGGACAGCAGAGGAGTCACCACCTCAGTGGACATGAGTTTGAGCAAACTCCGGGAGATGGTGAAGAACAGGGAAGCCTGGCGTGCTGCAGTTCTCGGGGTCTCAGAGCGTCGGACATGCCTTAGCGACTGAACAACAATCTGTTTCCAGGGGCTGGCCGTAGAGGGAGGCACCGTCCACCTATCACTTACCAGGACCTCAGGCTCCAAGAAGTGAAGCAGGAGTTCATATACCACGTGCACTGCACTTTGCACGGTTCAGGTGCAGTGAGCCCCGCTATCATCTGGGGAAAGTTTTATATAAGCTTAGGGCACTAGCTGGGCTTTCCTGGTGGCGCCAACGATGAAGAATCCGTGTGCCAGTGCAGGAGGTGTAAGAGACATGGGTTCAATCCCTGGGTCAGGAAGATCCCATGGAGGAGGGCATGACGAGCCAGCCCAGCATTCTTGCCTGGAGGACCCCATGGACTGAGGAGCCTGGTGGGCTGTAGTCCATAGGGTCACAAAGAGCCAGACACGATTGAAGCGACTTAGCACTCACGCACGCACACACACAAGGGCCAGCCTTTCAAGCAGGCCTTTCTCAGAGTAGCAGTCCCAGGCTTACTGTGTTAACTCTTTTCTGCACAGATGTATTTGTAGGTAAAATTGTGAATGAACTGCTTTTTTTTCTCTTGTGTTTTCCATGGTCATTTCTGGTGAGTAGTAATTTAAGTTGATTTGATACTAAAACTTGGCTAAATAATCTTTTTAATAACTTATCATAGATTCTCTTAGATTTTCTGAGTAAAACTATCATTATCTGTGAATGTAGACAGTTTTATCTCTTAATTTCAATTATTTTACTTAAAAAAACCTTACTGTTTAGGACTTCCAATACAGTATTGAACAGAAGCATCTGTTCTCTTTTAAATTCCTTGAAATGCTGGGTATGATCTTTTAAAATTATTTTGTTAGAAAAAAGAATGGAAAGTATTAATAGTTGCTATACCTGGGTAGTAGTGTGTAAATGGTTTTTATTTTCCAGATTTTCTGTAATCATCATTTATTACTTGTAATATGAAAACAACAAATATTATCCTTAAATTGTTTAGAAATAGCTCTCCTTGTGAAATGTAATTTTGATAAGCATATAAATAGAAACCTTTGACCATTCTCTAAAAAAACAGTATCAGTATCTCTGTGTCTTTAGTTGTGTGACCTTAAATTGAACATGAACAAAATTTTGACCAAGAAGCTTAGGAAGGAAGTAAAATAGAACCCGTCTGCGAGCTGTGACGTTCATAGTGGTGACTGCCTTGATGTGGTCGGGATCGTTTGCGCCTTTTCTTCCTTCTGCCCTTCTCAGGTGGGAGCTGCTGTCAGAAGGGACTGGTGGGAAGGATTCCCACTACAGTGATCGCTGCTATGGCTGGGACAGGGGGCGGGTCTGGAGTGGGTTCTTTAATCAGCCTCCTTCCTTCCCCTGCTCTGGGTCTGGCCAGGACTTGAGGAGCACATTCTTTTGTAAGGGTGACAGGGGAAGGCTTTGTGAGAAAAAGCGGAATCTGGATTTTTACTCAAAAGAAGAGAGAAGTGAAGAGAGAGCATCCTAGTTTTGAGGATGACATCGTGTACAGATAGGGTGTCCGAGGGCTGAGCAAAGACTTGAAACATCTGGATGCAGCATTTCCCCTTGAATTTACATGGTTAATTTCACTTATGGCAAAGTTTGCCTTACAAAGATTTCCGTTGTGTTCCTTTTCTCTTTACGTGACAGTGGATTGAGGGTTAATTAGTGAAGTTTGGTTCTTAGCCTTGGAGCTTGCACAGCATATGCCTTTAGGGAGTTTTGTGTGTATATCATACTTTTCTCTGGAGGGATTCTTTTCCTTTATGTTCTTTTTTTATCACTTTCATTTTGATCTTGTTTCTTTTAAATGAACATGTTGTGCTGCCTATTATTTATTGCATGTTCTGTACAGAATCTTGTTTAAAATGATTTATCCTTGCTAAATTTATTTGGTTGTGGTTTTACTTTTTCTTGGGCCCTTTTGTTTATTCATTTGAAAGGCAGGCCTTTATTTGAACTATTCTGTGGTAAAAGGTTCACATCAAGGCCTGTCTTGCTTCCCTGGTGGCTCAGATGGTAAAGAATCCTCCTGCCATGCGGGGGACCTGGGTTTGATCCCTGGGTTGGGAAGATCCCCTGGAGGAGGGCATGGCAACCCACTCCAGTATTCTTGCCTGGAGAGTTCAATGAACAGAGGAGCCTGGTGGCTTATAGTTCAAGGAGTCGCAAAGAGTTGGACATGACTGAGTGGCTAAACACAGCACGCTGCAAATGTTAAAAGGTGTTGAAACTGAATAATTACCCTAGGAAATATTGTTCCCATGGTCCTTGAACTTTACTATGTATAGAAATGACTTTGGGAGTGTTTGAGAGTGAGGCCCATCTTCCTTCTCCTGACTCACATGTCCTGGAAAGTGGGATACAGGCTTTTATCTGCTGAGCAAGCTCACAAGGGGATTCTGACATATGACAGAGTGTGAGAATCATAGCAAAATTCACTTCCCTAAGTTATTTACAGTTTTGTTTTAAATAACTAAAACCCAGTGTTGATATTCTGTTCAGTTCAGTCACTCAGTTGTGTCCGACTCTTTGTGACCCCATGGACTGCAGCATGCCAGGCCTCCCTGTCCATCACCAACTCCCGGAGTTGACTCAAACTCATGTCCACTGACTCGGTGATGCCATCCAACCATCTCATCCTCTGTCGTCCCCTTCTCCTCCCACGTTCAATCTTTCCCAGCATCAGGGTCTTTTCAAATGAGTCAGTTCTTTAATTTAACTCAGATGATATTCTGTGGGTTAGTTAAAAAAGTAACCACTAGTAATTACTGTAATAATCACTTAAATGATAGTTGAAGTGATATTTGTATGTTCGAAGAGATTATTTTAAATCTACCTTAATAAAATTTATTCTTGAGCTACTATAAACACTTCTAATGCTGGAATAGATTAAAGAAAGCACAGAAATAGAATCTGCGTGTATTCATACATATGAAAATTTATGTGATAGAGACTGTCTGTTAAACCAACTGGATTATTGGATTGTTTAATAACTTCAAAATAGAGCTGGATGAGTAATGATTTCTTTTACTGAAAGAACACATTGCTGGGACTTCCCTGGTGATCCACTGGTGATCCAGTGCTGGGACTTCCCTTTGTTCCAGTTTGGAGCTAAGACTCCATGCTCCCAATGCAGGGGGCCTGTGTTTGATCCCTGGTCAGGGAAGTAGATCCCACATGCCTCAACTGAAGCGTTCAGATGCCGCAATCAAAGACCTTGCATGCCACAATGAAGACCTGGGGCAGCCAAATAAATAAATACTAAAAAGAAAAAAAAAAAAAAGGAACCCATTGTTACCAGGGGACTTGAAGATTTAAAACCATGAATGTTCCAGAAGAAAATACAGATGAATTGTTTATATAAACTTGGATTGGGGAAGACCTTTCTAAACATGATACTAATTCAGAAAGCCATAATAGAAAAAACTGACCAATATGAGAACATAAAGGTTAAATTTTCTATACTGTAAAAACGAAAATACAAATAAAAGCAAACCCTAACAAAACAGGTAAAAATATCAAACAGGGAACATATTTGCCATACCTGGGACAGGGGAAAACAAAGGCTACTTTTACTGTCTTCACTTTATATGTTGCTCAACAATTGCTGGATCTCAGGTGGTTTATGGATTGATGGGGGAATTACACACCGACACATAAATGTGCGTATCCACGCTTGTAAATTCTCATTTTGGTCAAGGACAGAAACATAGAAACTGCAACAGGCATTTCCTCAGAGCACTGGTGGGGGTGAAACCATGGTTGGCCCTTGTCCTTGCAGCCCACACAGTGACGATGGCCCCTCTCCATGCAAGTAGTCACTCCAGGGCCGAGACGGCAGCCAAACCCCGGCCGCAGCTCGGCAGCACCACCGCCCTTTCATCCTGGTTCTGGTTGACACACGTCTGGAAGGACTCAGTCAAGCCACCTGTGCTTGCCCTCTGAAGGGAATGTTCATAATCACGTGGCTTTCCTGGGTCGTGAGCGGAAGTCCGCGTCAGCACGCGTTCATTGTGTCAGGGAGGAGAAAGCAGGCAGTGCCCAGTGACCCTGGAGCCACAGCTGTGTCTCCAGTTCTCCTGAGCCCAGAGGGTGGTTTCCCACCCAAGCCCCTCACACACACAAACCAACGATAAGAGGACAAGAGATGGGATAACAAAACTGACAAAAGGCATGAATCTGCGGTTCGCAGGAAAAGAAATGTGTAGTGTGTTGCATGTCTAACCTCAGTGATAATTAAGGGAATGAAACTTGAAACAACAGTGTCACTTTTTACTTAAAGATGACTCAGTTTCATGGCATTTAAGCTTGTCAAGATGTAGAGGGACAGATGTCACGGGAACATAAACTGGTACCGCCCGTTCGGAGGCTGTTGGCAGTTACTTATGAGGTTCTTAAACGTACATTTAAGTCTATTTAATATAAGCACATATTTTATAATAACAACTTTGAAAAACTTCACATAAGGTTGTCAAAGACGTGTGTCTGTTCAGTCGCTAAGTCGTGTCCAGCACTTTTGCAACCCCATCGAATGTAGCCTGCCAGGCTCCTCTGTCCATGGGATTCTCCAGGCAAGAATACTGGAGTGGGTTGCCATGTCCTTCTCCAGCTTCCCAACCCAGGGGTCAAACCCTCATCTCCTGCACTGGCAGGCAGATATTCTTTACCTCTAAGCCAGAGGGGAAGTCCCAAAGACATGTTAGTTTCAGTCTAAAATTCCTAGACATTACATAAATTTAAGTCCATGACCATCAATCAAGTATGCAGACATTCTAAGGCATTTTTTAAAAACTGAAGTATAATTGTTTTTAGAAGTGTCTTAATTTCAGGTATGCAAAGTGGAAACAGACTTACAGACATAGGAGACAAACTTAATTGTTACCAGAGGGAAGGGGGAGTGGTGTTACCAGAGGGAAGGGGGAGTGGTGTGGGGTGACAAGTTAGGAGTATGAGGTTAACAGATACAAACTTCTAAGATAATTTTATAGAACCAAAAGCCTTGAAACGACTAACCACTCGGGCTGGAGTCTTTGAATTGGGTCTTACCACCTGTGGCGGACTGAATTTTCTGCCTCCCTGCCCCCGCACATTCTTACGTTGAAGCCCCAGCCCCCTGTGGAGGGTGTCTAGAGGCAGGGCCTTGGGGAGATAATTAGGGTTAGATGAGCTTATGAGGGTGGGCCCTCGTGATGGGACTAGTGCGCCTATAAGGCAAGACTCTGCTTCTTCCCTGCAAGTAGGTTTATCAGTACCATTTTTCTGGATTTCATATATGTGCGTTAATATATGAGATTTGTTTTTCTCTTTCTGACTTACTTTACCCTTATAACAGACTCTAGGTTTATCCACCTCACTAGAAGTGACTCAGACTTGTTCTTTTTTATGCTGAGTAATACTCCATTGTGTGTATGTATAATATATATGTATATCATATGTATGCACACACATCCACAGATGTAGAGAATGGACTTGTGGACACAGGGGGGAGGGAGAGGGTGGGACAGATGGGGAGGCGGCACCAACATTTATACAGTAGCATGTGTAAAATGGGTAGCTGGTGAGAGGTGGCTATATGACACAGGAAGCCCAGCCTGAGGCTCCGTGATGACCTAGAGGGCTGGGGTGAGGGGAGGGGCAGAAGGTTTGGGAGGGAGGGGATAGACATAATTATGGCTGATTTGTGTCGTGGTATGGCAGAAACCAACACAGCATTGTAAAAATATTGTTTCAAAGACACCAGAAAGCACTTGAGTGCTTTCTCGATCGCTCTCATGCAAGGACACAGTGAGAAAGTGATCCTCTATAGCCAGGGAGAAAGTCCTCACTAAAATTCTGTGATGTCAGCTCTGTGACCTTGGACTTCAAGCCTCCAGAATTGTGAGAACATAGATTTCTGTTGCTGAAGGCAATCAGTCTGTGGTATTTTATTACGGGAGCCTGAGTGGATGAATACACCAAGCTTGGCGCCTGTAACACTGAACGAAGCCTTGCGCTGTGGAGTGCTGTTGCCTTCCGAACGTCCTCTTTGGAAAAACACCTATTCAGGTCTTCTGTCCATTTTTAATTGGGTTGTTTGTTTTTTGATAGTGCATTGTATGAGCTGTTTGTATATTTTGTATACTAACCACTTATCAACTCAGAAAATTGGCATATATTTTCACCCATTCCTTAGGTGGTTTTCATTCTGTTAGTGGTCTTCTTTGCTGTGCAGGAGATTTTAAGTCTATTTAGGTCCCGTTTGATTATTTTTGCTTTTATTCCTTTGCTTTAGGAGACAGATCCAGAAAAAGCAGTGCTATGATATATGTCAGAGAGTGTTCTGTCTGTGTTTTCTTCTAGGAGTTTTATGGTTTCTTGTCTTACATTTTGGTCTTTAATCCGTTCTGAGTTGCATTCAGCAGGGGCTGCTCGTCATTGCCGACCACAGGCTCCTCGCGTGGTGGCTTCTCTTGTTGTTGTGGAGCACAGGCTCTAGCACGCGGGCTCAGTAGCTGTGGCACACAGGCTCTAGCGCGCGGGCTCGGTAGCTGTGGCACACGGGCTTTAGCATGCGGGCTTGGTAGCTGTGGCACACGGGCTCCAGGCACATGGGCTTGGTAGCTGTAGCACACGGGCTCTAGCGTGCGGGCTCGGTAGCTGTAGCACACGGGCTCCAGGCACATGGGCTTGGTAGCTGTAGCACACGGGCTCCAGGCACATGGGCTTGGTAGCTGTGGCACACGGGCTCTAGCACGCGGGCTCGGTAGCTGTGGCACACGGGCTCTAGCGCGCGGGCTTGGTAGCTGTGGCACACGGTCTCTAGCGCGTGGGCTCGGTAGCTGTGGCACACGGTCTCTAGCGTGTGGGCTCGGTAGCTGTGGTACCCTGGCTTAGTAATGGTGACACATGAGCTTAGTTGCCCTGAAGCATATGGAATCTTCCCAGAGTAGGGATCGACCCCCTGTCCTCTGTATAAGTAGGCAGATCCTAACCGCTGGACCACCAGTGGTTAAATCCTTGACTTTATTTTTGAATATAGTGTGAGAAAGTTTTCCAGCTTCATTCTTTTACATGTAGTGCACCAGTTAATGAAGACACTGTCTTTTCTCCATTGTATGTTCTTGCCTCCTTTGAGGTAGATTAATTGACCATAATAAATATGTGGCTTTATTTCTGGGCTCTCTGTTCCAATGATCTATTAATATATGTCTCTTTTTGTGCCAGCACCATACTGTTTTGATTATTGTGGCTTTGTAGTACAGTCTCAAATCAGGAAGCATGACTCCTCCAGCTCCTCCTTCTTTCTTCAGATTGTTTTGACTCTTCAGGGTCTTTCTTGTCTCCATACAAATTTTAAAATTATTTGTTCCATTTCCGTGAAAAATGCCATTGCTATTTTGATAGAGATGGAATTGAATCTGTAGATTGCGTTGGGTGGTATAGTCATTTTAACTATGTTGATTCTTCGAATCTAAGAATATGCTGTATCTTTCCATCTGTTTGTGTTGTCTTCAGTTTCTTTCATTAGTTTCTAGAAGTTTTCCAAGTATAGGTCTTTTACCTCCTAAGGTAGGTTTATTCCTAGTATTTTGTTCTTTTTTATGAGATGGTAAATGGGATGTTTCCTTAATTTCTCTTTCTGATAGTTTGTTGTTAATGCATAGAAATGCAACAGATTTCTGTATATACTTTTGTATCCTGAAGTGTTAGCAGCTTCATTGATGACCTCCAGTAGTTTTCTGGTGGTATCTTTAGGAATTTCTATGTATAATATCATGTCATCTGTAAATGGTGATAGTTTTACTTCTTCCTTTCCAATTTGGATTCCTTTCATTTCTTTTTCTTGTCTGCTTGCTGTGGTTAGGACTTCCAATACTAAGCTGAATAAAAGTGGTGAGAGTGGGCCTCCTTGTCTTATTCCTGACCTCAGAGAAAATGCAGAAATCCTCAACAAAATATTAACTAACTGAATCCAACAATACATTAAAAGGATCATACACCATCATCAAGCGGGATTTATCTCAGGGGTGCAAGGATTTTTCAGTATTTTCAAATCAATGTGATATCCATACTTACAAATTGAAGAATAAAAGCCATATCTCAATAGATGTAGAAAAGCTTTTGAGAAAATTCAACATCCATTTGTGATAAGAATTCTCCAGAAAGAGGTCATAGAGGGATCATACCTCAACATAGTATAGTCCACGTATGACAGACCCACAGCTGACATCAGACTTGATGATGAAAAGCCGAAAGGCCTTCCTCTAAGACAGGAAGTGTTCATGCGCTGGTCTTCCTACCATATGTAGGTGCCACCGTCTTTCTGTGTCCATGGGGGATTGGTCCCAGGATATAATGTGGCAGAGGATTGGCATATAACCTTCCCACATCTATCTGTTGCTGCTGCTGCTGCTAAGTCACTTTAGTCGTGTCCGACTCTGTGTGACCCCATAGACGGAAGCCCACCAGGCTCCCCCGTCCCTGGGATTCTCCAGGCAAGAACACTGGAGTGGGTTGCCATTTCCTTCTCCAATGTGTGAAAGTGAAAAGTGAAAGTGAAGTCGCTCAGTCATGTCCGACCCTTAGCAACCCCACGGACTGCAGCCCACCAGGCTCCTCCATCCATGGGATTTTCTAGGCAAGAGTACTGGAATGGCTTGCCATTGCCTTCTCCGACATCAATCTGTATACTTCATTTATTTAAAAACTCCTGTCTGTCTGTGTTGGGTGTCAGTTGCTTTGTGTGGGCTCTCTCGTTGCCGCATGTGGGCTTTGTTGCTCCACAGCCTGTGGGGTCTTAGTTCCCCAACCAGGAATTGAGCCTGCATTCCCTGCATTGCAAGGAGGATTCATAACCCCTGGGCCTCCAGGAAGTCCCCATGTGTATGCTTTAAGTCACCTCTAGGTCGCTTATGATGCCTGATAAGACAAATGCTATGTGAATAGCTGGGGATGCAGAGTAAATGGTGCATAAATAATTTCCAGTGCAGCAAATTCAAGTTTTGCTTTTTGGAACTTTCTGGAATTTTTTTCTAAATATTTTTGGTCTGTGGTTCACCGAACTCATGAAAGCGAAACTACAGATGGGGGGGTGGGTGACTGTAATCTTATCTTTTTGTTCACATTGTGTCCCCAGGGCCTAGAACAGAGTCTGGCTATGGTAGGCTCTTAATAAATATTGAATTGGAAAAAATACGGAATTGAATAAAATAATGTAAACCAATCGTCATCATAACACTTTCTTGTTGAATATTAATACAGTATTGCTCTTCCCTCTTGATGGAGAATAGGAAATGAACAATATTTCATCAGCCACTAAATACTACAAAGAGGTTTTGAAACAAGACAATACTAATGTGGAAGCCATTGCGTGCATTGGAAGCAACCACTTCTACTCTGATCAGCCAGAAGTAGCTCTCCGGTTTTACAGGTGTACTTTACGTTCAATTTGTAAAACTGCTTTCCTGTGAAATAGTGATGCAAAAAGTGATAAAGACGGAATGAAAATGCAGGGAAATAATGTGTAGGCCATGTCTATATGAGACTAAAAATTCAAGCACCCAGATGTTTTATGACTAGTAAAGCTATTTTAAATAATTTGGAAAAGCAGAAGTATTTAGCATCTTGCAGAAACACATCTGGATAAATGCCTACTTTTAACACCATGTCAGTGTATATGAATTGGCCATTTTGTCATCAACCAATAACAACTTAAGAGTTACTAGAAGCTTCCACATCACTGCCTCCATTAATACCACTGTACATAGTGTCAAAACCTTAAAGGTAAAATAATAATGTGATTTGTAAAGAGTAGTGGACCCCAGGCTCTAAAGTTCTGATGAGGACCTTAAAAACAGAATCCCACTTTTGTGAAGTATTGTTCACTCTTGTTCAAATACGTTTGCAAAATAAGTTATTTTCCTTGGTTCTTTGAGTACATACTTATTTTATCCTATAGATGGTTTCTGAGATTAATTTTTAATTATGATTTCCCCTTTAGCCCTTGGGTAATACAGAGGGAGATAACTGGCAGCTGACAGGAGTTCTAAGAACACGTTGGAGCACAAAAGATAATACTGTGAATGCCAGCCTGTGCACACACAGCTTTCTCTACTCCCCTGCCCCCAGAGCGGGTCATGGGTTCCTCAGGGCAGCTGGGGTGATCTTCTGAACTCTCTCACCCTTTGGGATTAATGATGATTAGAAGCAAATTAGGGTTCTTGAGCTGCAGCGTGAAAGCTAAATGCAGGACATCGGGATCCCCCGACAGTCTTGTCTTCCTGCGTAGAAGCTCACTGGCGGTCACTGGATGTTGCTGAACCGTAACACAAATAACCAAAACCAGAGTCCAGCTCAGCCAGAAACTCGGGAGGTTGAACAGAGGGCTCGGACTTGGTTAGAAGGTCTTAGAAATTTCCCTTCCGAACCCCAAAGTTGCATGAGGCCAAAGTGTGTAGGGGTTTTACTTTATGTGACTATTTATTTATTATTTTGATACTCTAGCAAAGCTTTTTTTGGGGAAAAAAAAGTTAGATAAGTTATTTCTGACTTTGCCTCTGGGTACATTTCTCATAACTGGTACCATTACAAAAGACATGCTTTTGAAATTGCTTTAAACTCCTTTTCATTTACTATAATACTTTCTGTTCTTTGGAGGGTATTAAAAACAGATACAATAAATTCATTTCTAACTTTGTAAAAAATATGTCAATATCTGTAAAGTTCATCTGACACCAGAATGTATGTGCTCTTTTCAAAAGGCGACTCCTTCAGATGGGTGTTTACAACTGCCAGCTTTTTAACAACCTGGGGCTGTGTTGCTTCTACGCCCAGCAGTACGATATGACTCTGACCTCGTTTGAACGTGCCCTCTCTCTGGCTGAAAATGAAGAAGAGGTAGCTGATGTCTGGTACAACTTGGGACATGTAGCTGTGGTACGTTGTTTCCCTGAGATAGTTTCTGTTCTAGAAAAGGTAGCCACACATTAGTCTTGAAGAAATTTTCACGTACTGGAAATCCAGGTTTGGTTACAGTCCTTGTACCAATTTAGAGATTGCTGGGAGTCACCCAAACTTGTTTTACGTCCCCAGGTTAATCCCCTTACGAACAAGTCACACCCGACTCCGGTGTCAGGAGATATGTGTATGGGGCAGGAGGTCGGAGGCAGCGGGAGGAAGTGGCCGGACGTGTGTGTGGGAGTTTGCGCTCTTCTCTTACAGGGACTAGGGGACACGAGCCTGGCCCACCAGTGCTTCCGGCTGGCTGTGGTGAGCGACAACCACCACGCAGAAGCCTACAACAACCTGGCCGTGCTGGAGATGCGGAGGGGCCACGTGGAACAGGTCGGCCAGCCCCGTGGGCCGCGGACGGCCTGCGTGCTTCCCAGAGCAGCGGCCGCGTGCAGCCGTCCTCACAGCTGACAGGTTCAGAACGCGTTCTGGGGTCTGACTGCCCAGGGTTTGAGTTCCAGTATTGGCAGCGTGACCTTGGACAAGTCACTTAACCTTTCAGTGTCCAAAACAGAGCGCTCGAGTTTATTAGGGCAAAATGCATCTCCCCAGTCTGTCCTGTCGTCGTGAACTGTTCCACCGTTCACAGCCCCCCTACCGCCACCCCGCTGCTCAGGCCCGCATCCTAGGACCACCCCCTCCACATCCTGGGACCCCCACCCCTCCCAGAAACTTCTCTTTTCCAACTGCCCCTTCTTTGCCACCCTGCGCCTCTAGTGAACCCCGTCCGTCCCATGCACGCGTCCTCCACTCTCTGCCCCTCGCCCCCTCCAGGCTGCTGTTGTCCTTGCCTGGATGAGTATGAGAGTCTCCTAGGTTTGGTCTTTGTTTCCACTTCCATCGGCAAGGAAGTGCACCCTGTAATGTGTCTTCCTCCGGACAGCCTTAAGGGTATGTTTTTAAAACCAGATTATTTCATCACTGCTTTGCTTAGCATCCTCCAAAGGCTCCTCCCTGCACTTGGAATATGTGAATAGTTTGAACTTCAAACCTTCGCCTTCAGGGCCCCTCATTGTCTGGCCTCCAGGGCTCCACTCAGACCACGCTTTGCCACCAGTCCTTCCCCACTGGCTGTCAGACGAGTGAGCTGCTGGCTGCTGGGCGGGCCTGTTCCTCCTGTGGGGCCTTTGGACTAGACTCCTTTCAGGTCCGACAGGGACCCTTTTCTTTCTATCGTTCGGGTCTTCGCTTAATTGCCACCTCTTCAGAAAGACCCGCTTGGCTGTCAGTCTAAAGAAGCCCTCAGTATCATCTCCTAGTAGTCTCTCCTTCACAGCACTTGTCACTTCATCAGGTATTTTCAGTCTGTGTGTGTAGAATGCAGATGCTAGGTGTGTGAGAGCAGGGACCTTCTCTGTCTTCTGACTGCTGCATTTTCAACATCAGAACCATTGCCCGACACTGGGGAGGTGCTTAGTGTGGGTAGAATGAGCGGATGATAAATAAAATAGAGTCATCACAGCAGCTGACCTGAAGGGGTTCTTGTGAAGGTGAGCCACTTGTGCCTGTAAAGTGCTTGGAATAGTAAAGTCACATGATAGATGCTTAATACATTATGTTTTGTTGTTATCCTTTACCTAAAGGGAAGTTTAAAAGCTAAATACACTCATACCATGACAGTCAAGATAAACAGCTATTCCATCCCCTGTATTAGAGATGACGAAACAGACTAGAGGAGGGTAAGTAACTCACCGAGGTCACAGAACCTGTGCGCAGCCTGCCAGGACGTTAACCTCCAGCCTGGCCTCTGGAGCGTGTTGCTAAACCTGAGAAAGCAAGCAAAGAGGCCTCAGTGGATGCCGCCTTTGTTTCACAAAATTTTCCCAAAGCGAATAAAATGGCTGTGTATTTTGTAAACAAAAGCTAACTGCTCTAAAGTGGGAACTTGTTCTGTCCTGGAACTTTGTATCCATTTGAAGCAAGTGCTTTTTATGATTTTCTCTGTTTCCATGTTGGTGATTTTCTTTCCCTCCTACTTATTGTAGTTTCTATGGTATGCAGTTGATTGGAAATGTTTTGGTGAAAGGTCTCACTATTATTAAAAATTATACTCCAGTTCCCCTGGAGAAGGACATGGCAGCCCATTCCAGTATTCTTGCCTGGAAAATTCCATGGACAGAGGAGCCTGGCGGGCTGAGGTCCATGGGGTCACACAGAGCCGGACATGACTGAGCACACAGACACATACTTCAATGAAAAAGAAGCTAGCAAATCATAAAATTAATATCTACCATCTTATATAAACTGTTATTTTCCTTTAAAAAAAAGATTTAAGAATTTGTCCTCAGGGTCATACGTGGAAGTTTAGCTACAAGTTGAAAGGCTGTTTTGGCAGCTTGGGAATGCTGAGTTTGTGGTCTGAGCAGCGAGTGTACAGGCTCCTCTGGTCACTCAGTGGTCTCTGCAGCAAGTGATCCTCTGAGCCTGTAGGCAACAAAACATGATGTGAGTTTTGTCTTTTGAGTGCTTTAGAGAACGGAAGGCTTGTCATTTTCAGTTGCCTTCAGTTGTCATTTTCAGGTCAGCAGTATAATAAGTGCTTGCTCATTGTTGTCCAGCACAGAACGTGGCGATCTGAGTTTGCAGCGGTTTTTTGATGGCTTTGGTTGTTGCATTAGAGAAAGTAGTTGAAAGCCTTCTAAATCAATCAACAGCAACAAAAACTAGATTGATAAGACTATTTATTTTAGCATTGAGAGGACTATATTTTGAGTTGTACATCATATTGAAATATAAACTATAAGAACAGTGGTTCTCACATAACTTTTCAATTCTATTCTTTTCTCCATATTTTGAAGCATTTTATTTTTAATATAATTTTGACAAGATATAAGTAGTTAATTGTATATCTGTAAATTGTGTTTCACAGAAATCCATCCATGTTTATCACAGAATCATGTTTTTTAAAGTCCTTTCCTAGGTAAAGTATTCTTCTGCCAAAAAAAAAACCCACCAGTATAGTGCTAATATATGCTCATATGGCTTTGGTCTCTCTTTTTTTTCTTTTCTAAATAGGCAAAAGCACTGTTACAAACGGCATCATCTTTAGCACCTTGTATGTACGAGCCACATTTTAATTTTGCAACAATTTCTGATAAGGTATTTGTCTTTATCAATTTATCATCTGACCGATTTGTTTTCTTCGTGTGTGTGTGTTCCTTGGTTTTAAAAATTGAACAGATAAATAAGGACATTCTAACCATAACTTCCTGAGAGAAATGATCTTTTAAACACTTGATTATTTATACTTATGTCTTCATTTTAAGGGAATGTTTAATATACTTTAAGTATATTTATCACTGAATATTAGCTAAGCTTTAGGTCGTGGAGAGTTGGACACGACTGAGCGACTGAACTGAACTGAATACCATTATGGATTGCAGAAGAATTACTTTATGTTTTAAAAGATGACATTTAATCATTGAAAAACTGCTCATTAACTCCTGGTTTGGGGAGGATTTAGTAATCAGTGTTTTTTTTAACAGGGAAATCCTGTATATCATTTATAGATCATGTAGTCACCAAGTCTAGCATGACGCTATAAAATTAGGGATATTAGTGAAAGCTGTTTCAGCAATGAACAACATAGGAAAGATGCAACTGTTGATACTGTGTTACAAGTCAGTTAACATCTAAGAGCTAAAAGAAATTGTGTGTCCTTTTACTGTAAGAAGAAAGAAAGATAAGTCATCTAATAACTTCTATTTGCAAGACTTCCTTTAATATGGAAGATGAGTTTTGAGGATCAGGAAATGGCTAAAAATGTTTGCTGATGTAAAGACTCTTTTTTATAGACCCAAAAAGTTATAAAAATCATTTTTCATAACATGAGTGTGAGCTCATTCACTCTCTTATGTTTTGAAAATAAAATGTGCTGTTTTTTATAAATTGTCATTTTTGAGCACTTGTTCAGTGCTAGTCACTGTTCTGGGTCCTCTCCACACCTCTGATTCTCTCAACCACCCTGCGATGTAGGGAACCCTTACCTTCCCGATGCATTTTTTTCATACAACTGACGTTCCATTTGTTGAACTTGTATGAACAGCTGCTACATACCAGGCGCTGTTGTAGGCACAGAAGATGTTAGTAGTGAATAAATCAGGCAGAAACTTATGCCTCATGCAGCTTACATTCTAATGGAAGCCAAGGCTTTGGAACTTAAAAGACTTCTCTGGAGCTCCATGGCAGTGGCAGATTCAGAATTCATACCCAGCTCCCACGTGTTTCCCGATGTACTGTGCTGCCACTGGGCGTCCCTGGTGGCTCAGACGGTAAAGAATCCGCCTGCAGTGCAAGAGACCCTGGTTCGATCCCAGGGTCGGGAAGATCCCCTGGAGGAGGGAATGGCTACCCACTCCAGTATTCTTGCCTGGAAAATTCCATGGACAGAGGAGCCTGGCAGGTTATAGTCCATGGGGTCGCCAAGGATCGGACACAACTGAGCAACTAAGCATGCATGCACATGCTGCCAGTTAGTTAAACCACAAAGAAGCCTTGATTACTTTCTTTCAGGAGTGTTATTAAATTTTAATGATATTTAACGCAAATGGAATATTTCTATTAGCAAAAGTCTACACTTCCATAAGAGAAAATACTATGTTAAAAAGAAATGCTGTGATTTTAAAAAGAATAGTTTTCAGTTCATATGTGTGTTTACCAAAAAACTACCAGAAGTGAATGATCTGTATTTTGTGTTTGTGTGTGTGTGCACGCGCGCACACACTGCAAAGCTCTTTTTCTTTAGAAGTGTGTACATGAATCAAGATACATTCAGATGGATTCAGATACTGTATGTGTTTTTCTTTGGGACTAGATTTTAACAAAATGTTAATTGAAAATCAAAGATACCATGAATTTTAAAAACTGGATATCTTCCCAACATTACTATGTTAGCAACCTTTTAAAAGCTCCCAGAGCATGTTATTGTATCTTAAATACAATAGTTTTTACTTAAGTTTCCTGTCTTTAAGAGATATTACCCTAATCAAAACATATCATTGTCTGTGGTAAATTACAGACTGAACTGAGTTGGCTGTTTTAGCATGCAGATGTCAATTTATTTTTATGAGACTATCCATGACAGGAAAAGAAAGCAGGTTTATGAGTTCATAACTAGACAGTTGTAATGGAGCACAAATTATTTACATGATTGGTTATTTTTCTCATACTTTTTCGAGACTGAATTGTAATCTAGGTGGAAAAATTTTTATATCAAAGTAACACAGTCAAGCAGTTTACCTTGGGTTTTTACGTTTCACAGACACTATGTTTTTTTTTTAAATTTGTTTCTTATTTTTTTCTGGTTCTCATTCTGTGGTCTTATTCTGGTCTGCTGTTCTTACAGATTGGAGATCTACAGAGGAGTTATGCTGCTGCTCGGAAGTCTGAAGCAGCATTTCCAGGTCACGTGGATACTCAAAAGTTAATTAAGCAGTTAAAGCAGCATTTTGCTATGCTCTGATTTTTCCTCAGTTAAATATATTCATATATATATGTATTTAGGGAAAAAGTAGTATTGTATATATATATTTGTAATACAAACCTGTGCTTGATATTAGTGAATGTGATGTAGGGGGATTTAAACCAGAATGTTTAAAACTGTATAATAATCACTTTATAAGATAATATCATAAAAGACAAAGATTTAATCATTTGTAAGCAGATCGTGAACTCTCCCTCGGTATATGGTAGAAGTTTGTTTACAATTTTTGCAAAACATTTTCATGAATTTCTTCAAATTCTTAAAAATACACATTGTTAATGTCCTTTAGTTGGCCATTAGCTAGCATGTAGCTTAAGAGGTGTGAAATCTGCCTTTAAAGTTGCACTTTTATGGCTAAAAGTTACATACTTACCCTTGGTACAGACTTTAGAAATTAAAGGTTGTATTTCAAACTGTTTTTTTATGAAATGCTTTGTGAGACATTCGACATTTTCTTATATATTATGCTTTAAATAAATGTGTATAAAACGCCATCCTTCTGTTACGTTTCATGAGTTTTTGTTTCGGTCATCTCAGATGTCACAAGTTTTCCAGAAGTCCAGAAATGAAGTCTTAGAAATCAAGTCATTATTCTAATTTTATTTTAAATGATGTACTGTCAATTTTGCTTTTTCCTGAGAAGCTATTTATGGGATATAATGTTGTCATAAGAATATCAGGATTAGGAGTGGAGTCATAAGCCACAAGTCCCACCTGGTCAGCCCGGAGAAGGTTAGGGGGTTCCAGTACCGTGAGTGGTAACATCCTAGGAAGGCTCTGCTCTCCAGTGTTTCATGGAACGCTCATTGACTGATGGCTTCTCACAAGGAAGTGCGTTCAAGGGGTGGGGCCACTCACGGTCCTGCTTTGGGATCTGTCCATGGTACTTCTTATTGTTTTAACTTTGTGAAAACTGTTCCAGGGGTATTTGTTTCTGTTCCAGTGATATAAATTGTACTGCTTAGCTGATGGAACACAAAAGGTGTGAATGCAGACAATAAGATTGTTAGAGGCTGGAAGTTTCTTCAAAGAATATGTCGATGAATCTCACCGCGGGGAGGAGGCCAGGCCCTGCCTCACACCTCACCCTGCACTTCAGACTGGAACCTCCCCTGGTTCTCCATGAGAGGCTACCACTTGTTGGGCTTGCGAGAAATTCCTCAAGCGCTGTCACATTTCCTAACATCATATTCAGTATTTAGGTTCAAATTTTATATTGTGAATTGTGTTCTTAGTTAATTTAAAATAAGAACTAGTAACAGTGGCTAGCATTTACCGAGGATGTTGTGTGTACCGAGCACTGCTCAAGCCCTGGTTAAGGAGTGACATTTCATCCCCATTGCAGTCCTGTGAAACGCTGTTATTCCCATTTTTCTTGTGAGAAAAATGAAGCGCAGAGCAATCAAAACAGTTTGCCCAGGTTGTCAAACTCAGTAAGTGGCAGGGCTGGGGTTCAAGTGCACAGTTACTCTAGTGGTTAAGAGCACATACCTGGGAGCCAGGTGCACATTATTTGTAAAGAAATGGATATAAGGTAGACTTCAGACTTGCGTGTGGCCTCTGAATATGTGTTTTTAACTACTGTGTCAAATCTCTTAGTGTTTCTTCTGTAAATAAAGCTATAATTTAAAATCAATGTTATATGCATTAGTAAAATTGAATAATAAGGGGATATTAACTGCTGTGATGAACAGTATTGCACAGGAACCTGGAATGTTAGGTCCATGAATCAAGGTAAATTGGACGTTATCAAGGAGAAGAGGGTGAGAATAAACATTGACATCTTAGGAAGCAGTGAACTAAAATGGACAGGAATGGGCGAATTTAATTCAGATGACCATTATACCTACTACTGTGGGCAAGAATCCCTTAGAAGAAATGGAGTAGCCCTCATAATCAGCAGAAGATACAAAATGCAGCCTCAAAGATGACAGAATGATCTCGGTTCGTTTCCAAGGCAAGTCATTCTGCGTCACAGTAACCCAAGTCTATGTCCCTGCCACCGATGCCGAAGAAACGAGTTGATCAGTTCTGTGAAGACCTAGAAGACCTCCTGGAACTAACACCAAAAGTAGATTCTGTTCATCACTGGGGACTGGAATGCCGAAGTAGGAAGTCAAGAGATACCTGGAGTAACAAGCAAGTTTGGCCCTGGAGAATAAAATGAAGCTGTGCAAAGGCTAACTGAATCTGCCAAGGGAATGCATTGGTCATAGAAAATACCCTTTTTAAACAACACAAGAGAAGACGTTACACATGGACCTCACCAAATGGCCAATACTGAAATCAATTTGATTACATTCTTTGTAGCCAAAGATGGAGAAGCTGTTTACAGTCAGCAAAAACAAGATCGGAACTGACTGTGACTCAGATCATCGCCTCTCATAGCAAAATTCAGGCTTAAACTAAAGAATGTGGGGAAAACCAGTCGGCCAGCCAGGTGCGGCTTAGATCTCCTATGAATACGCAGTGAAGGTAATGAATAGATTCAAGGAATTAGAACTTGTAGACAGTGTGCCTGAAGATCTGTGGAGGGAGCTCTGTAATATTGCACAGGAGGCAGCGAACGAAACCCTCCCAAAGCAAAAAGACAGGCAAGAAGGTGACGTGGTTCTCTGAGGAGGCCTTACAAACAGCTAAAGAAAGAAGAGGCCGAAAAAGCACAGGAAAAAGGGAAAGAGATACCCCACTAAATGCAGATTTCCAAAGGACAGCAGGGAGATACAGGAAGGCCTTCTTCAATGACCAGTGTGTAAAACTAGAAGAAGTCAACAGAAGGGGAAAGACTAGAGATCTCTTCAGGAGAATTGGAGATACCAAGGCAGCATTTTGCCCAAAGATGGGCACGGTAAAGGACGTAAAAGGTAGAGGCCTAGTAGACACTGGCGAGATCAAGAAGAGATGGAAAGAACACATGGAAAAACTATGGAAACATCCAGATGAACCCATGACCATGAGGATGTGGTCAGCCACCCAGAGCCAGACACTGGAGAACGAAGTTAGGTGGGCCTGAGGAAGCACTGCTGATATAAAAGCTAGTGGATGCGGTGGAGTTCCAGTAGAGCTATTCAAAATCTTAAAGAATGGTGCCATCAAGGTGTTGCATTCAATATGTGAGCAAATTTGAAAGACCCAGCAGTGGCCTCAGGACTGGAAAAGGTCAATCCTCGTCCCATTTCCCAAGAACGGTAGTACTAAAGAATGTGCTAACTGTCAGATAGTTGCACTCACCTCCCATGCTAGTAGGGTCACGCTGAAAATCTTGCATGCTAGACTTTAGCATTACGTGAACCAAGAACTTCCAGATGTCCAAGCTGGGGAGCCAGGGATCGAATTGCCAGCAATCACTGGATCATGAAGTAAGCTAGGGAATTCCAGAAAAACATCTACTTCTGTTTCATCAACTACGTCAAAGCCTTTGAGTGTGTGGATCATAATAAACCGTGGAAAGCTGTTAAAGAGATGGGAATACCAAACCATCTACATGTCTCTTGAGAAACCCATATGCAGGTTAAGAAGCAACAGTTAGAACCCTGTATAGAACAACTGATTGGTTCAAGATTGAGAAAGGAGTACGACAGGGCTGTCTGCTGTCACCCCGTTTGTTTAACCCATACACTGAGCACGTCATGAGAAATGCTGGGCTGGATGAGCTATAAGTTGGAATCAAGACTGCTGGGAGAAACATCAACAGCCTCAGATATGTGGATGATACCACTCTAATGGCAGAAAGTGAACAGGAACCAAAGAGTCTCTTGCTGAGGGTGAAGGAGGAGAGTGAAGGAGCAGGCTTAAAACTAAGTATTAAAAACCTAAGATCATGGCATCCGGTACCATTACTACATGGCAAACAGAGGGGGAAATGTGGACGTAGTGACAGATTTCCTCTTCCCGGGCTCCAAAATCACTGCAGACGCTGACTGCAGCCCTGAAATAGAAGATGATTGCTTCTTGGCAGGAAAGCACTGGCAAACCTAGACAGTGTGTTGAGAAGCAGAGACGTTACTCCAGTGACAAGTCTGTACAGTCAAGGCGTGGTCTTCCCAGTGGTCACGTACGGTTGTGAGAGCTGGACAGTAAAGAAGGCAGAGCACCAAAGAATTGATGCCTTCGAACTGTGGTGCTGGAGAAGACTCTGGAAAGTCCCTTGGTCAGCAGGGAGATTAAACCAGGCAATTTTAAGAAAAATCAACCTGGAATTCTCATTGGAAGGACTGATGTTGAAGCTGAAACTCCAGTATTTTGGTCATCTGATGCGAACAGCCAACTCATTGGGAAAGTCCCTGATGCTGGGAAAGACTGAGGGCAGAAGGAGTAGGCGTCAGAGGATGAGATGGCTGGATGGCAACACCGATGCAGTGGACATGAACTTGGGCAAACTTTGGGAGACAGTGATGGACAGAGCAGCTCCACGCCCAAGGATGCAGGAGGGCCGAGAGGAGCTACTCCACGTTCAAGGTCAGGAGGGGTGACCTCATCCAAGGTAAGGAGCAGCAGCTATGCTTTGCTGGAATAGCCGTGAAGAGACAGACCACGTCCAAGGTAAGAGAAACCCGAGTGAGACGGTAGGTATTGCGAGGGGGCATCAGAGGGCAGACACACTGAAACCATAATCACAGAAAACTAGCCAACCTGATCACACGGACCACAGCCTTGTCTAACTCATTGAAACTAAGCCATGTCGTGTGGGGCCACCCAAGATGGGCGGGTCATGGTGGAGAGGTCTGACAGAATCTGGTCCGCTGGAGAAGGGAATGGCAAACCACTTCAGTATTCTTGCCTTGAGAACCCTATGAACAGTATGAAAAGGCAAAATGATAGGATACTGAAAGAGAAACTCCCCAGGTCGGTAGGTGCCCAGTATGCTACTGGAGATCAGTGGAGAAATAACTCCAGAAAGAATGAAGGGAAGGAGCCAAAGCAAAAACAATACCCAGTTGTGGATGTGACTGGTGATAGAAGCGAGGTCCAATGATGTAAAGAGCAATATTGCATAGGAACCTGTAATGTTAGGTCCATGAATCAAGGCAAATTGGAAGTAGTCATAAACAGGAGATGGCAACAGTGAACGTCAACATTCTAGGAATCAGCGAACTAAAATAGACTGGAATGGGTGAATTTAACTCAGATGACCATTATATCTACTACTGTGAACAGGAATCCCTTGGAAGAAATGGAGTAGCCATCATGGTCAACAAAAGAGTCTGAAATGCAGTCCTTGGATGCAATCTCAAAAACGACAGAATGATGTCTGTTTGTTTCCAAGGCAAACGGTTCAATATCACGGTGATCGAAGCCTATGCCCCAAACCAGTAACGCTGAAGAAGCCGAAGTTGAACGGTTCTATGAAGACCTACAAGACCTTTTAGAACTAACACCCAAAAAAGATGTCCTTTTCATTATAGGGGACTGGAATGCAAAAGTAGGAAATCAAGAAACACCTGGAGTAACAGGCAAGTTTGGCCTTGGAGCACGGAATGAAGCAGGGCAAAGGCTAATAGAGTTTTGCCAAAAACGCACTGGTCATAGCAAACAGCCTCTTCCAACAACACAAGAGAAGACTCTACACATGGACATCACCAGATGGTCAACACCGAAATCAGATTGGTTATATTCTTTGCAGCCAAAGATGGAGAAGCTCTATACAGTCAGCAAAAGCAAGACCAGGAGCTGAATGCAGCTCGGATCATGAACTCCTTATTGCCAAGTTCAGACTTAAATTGAAGAAAGTAGGGAAAACCAGTAGACCAGGTATGACCTAAATCAAATCCCTTATGATTATACAGTGGAAGTGAGAAATAGATTTAAGGGACTGGATCTGATAGACAGAGTACCTGATGAACTATGAATGGAGGTTCGTGACATTGTGCAGGAGACAGGGATCAAGACCATCCCCATGGAAAAGAAATGCTAAAAAGCAAAATGGCTGTCTGAAGAGGTCTTACAAATAGCTGTGAAAAGAAGAGAAGTGAAAAGCAAAGGAGAAAAGGAAAGATATAAGCATCTGAATGCAGAGTTCCAAAGAATAGCAAGGAGAGATAAGAAAGCCTTCCTTAGCGACCAATGCAAAGACATAGAGGAAAACAACAGAATGGGAAAGACTAGAGATCTCTTCAAGAAAATTAGAGATACCAAGGGAACATTTCATGCAAAGATGGGCTCGATAAAGGACAGAAATGGTATGGACCTACCAGAAGCAGAAGATATTAAGAAGAGGTGGCAAGAATACACAGAAGAACTGTACAAAAACGATCTTCACGACCAAGATAGTCACGATAACGTGATCACTGACCTAGAGCCAGACATCTTGGAATGTGAAGTCAAGTGGGCCTTAGGAAGTATCTCACTATGAACAAAGCTAGTGGAGGTGATGGAATTCCAGTTGAGCTATTTCAAATCATGAAAGATGATGGTGTGAAAGTGTTGCACTCAATATGCCAGCAAATTTGGAAAACTCAGCAGTGGCCACAGGACTGGAAAAGGTCAGTTTTCATTCCAATCCCAAAGAAAGGCAATGCCAAAGAATGCTCAAACTACCACACAATTGCACTCACCTCATAGGCTAGTAAAGTCATGCTCAAAATTCTCAAAGCCAGGCTTCAGCAGTACGTGAACCATGAACTTCCAGATGTTCAAGCAGGTTTTAGAAAAGGCAGAGGAACCAGAGATCAAATTGCCAACATCCACTGGATCATGGAGAAAGCAAGAGAGTTCCAGAAAAACATCTATTTCTGCTTTATTGACTCTGCCAATACCTTTGACTGTGTGGATCACAATAAACTGTGGAACATTCTGAAAGAGATGGGAATCCCAGACCACCTGACCTGCCTCTTGAGAAACCTGTATGCAGGTCAGGAAGCAACAGTTAGAACTGGACATGGAACAGACTGGTTCCAAATAGGAAAAGGAGTACATCAAGGCTGTATATTGTCACCCTGCTTATTTAACTTATATGCAGAGTAAATCATGTGAAATGCTGGGCTGGAAGAAGCACAAGCTGGAATCAAGATGGCTGGGAGAAATAGCAATAACCTCAGATATGCAGATGACACCACCCTTATGGTAGAAAGTGAAGAGGAACTAAAAAGCCTCTTGATGAAAGAGGAGAGTGAAGAAGTTGGCTTAAAGCTCAACATTCAGAAAACTAAGATCATGGCATCCAGTCCTATCACTTCATGGGGAATAGATGGGAAAACAGTGGGAACTGTGGCAGACTTTATTTTTTGGAGCTCCAAAGTCACTGCAGATGGTGACCGCAGTCATGAAATTAAAAGACTCTTACTCCTTGGAAGGAAAGTTATGACTAACCTAGATAGCATATTAAAAAGCAGAGACATTACTTTGCCAACCAAGGTCCATCTAGTCAAGACTATGGTGTTTCCAGTGGTCATGTATGGATGTGAGAGTTGGACTGTGAAGAAAGCTGATCGCCGAAGAATTGATGTTTTTGAACTGTGGTGTTAGAGAAGACTCTTGAGAGTCTCTTGGACTGCAAGGAGATCCAACCAGTCCATTCTAATGGAGATCAGTCCTGGGTGTTCATTGGAAGGACTGATGCTAAAGCTGAAACTCCAATACTTTGGCCACCTCATGTGAAGAGTTGACTCACTGGAAAAGACTCTGATGCTGGGAGGGATTGGGGGCAGGAGGAACAGGGGATGACAGAGAATGAGATGGCTGGATGGCATCATGGACTCAATGGACATGGGTTTAGGTGAACTCTGGGAGTTGGTGATGGACAGGGAGGCCTGGCGTGCTGTGATTCATGGGGTCCCAAAGAGTCGGACACGACTGAGTGACTGAACTGAACCAATGGACAGGGAGGCCTGGCGTGCTGCAGTCCATGGGGTCACAAAGAGACATGACTGGATGACTGAACGACAACAAGTAACACAGCTAAGAAGAACGCGTCGGTATTCCTGAAGTGATACGGAGAGATCTTTTTTGTCTTTATGCTAATTCATTGTGAACACCAGTGCAAAGCATGACTCAGGATGGTGACGTAACATTGCGTCGGGGTTACAGACATCTTTGTAACAAAAGTACCTCTGGGCTGCATGACCTCAGGCTTCTGTGCCCACACTGCTGTATGAGGAAGGCTAACAACTGTCCTCTACCATGATGAAAAACGTGTCCAATCCATGTGTGAATTGCTCAGCCAAAACTAACATTGTTGAGCTTCCAGCTGATGAAAACGAGGTATGGCAAGAAGACTGCCTGTGCTCAATGATCACTGAAGTTAAAAGTCCTTCCTTTCCAAGTAGGTCACATCTGAACCAGCCTCTGTGGTACTGCTGCTCTGTCACACTTCTAAGCCGTGTTCTCCAGGATCAGAGCACCCATCAGGACATACTTTATGGCATAGAGATAGGAAAATTGACAAAGATAGCTCACTACTTTTAATGTACTACCAACTCTATTAAAACGAGGGATTTCTCTTAAGAGCTTTCAACTGGGATTGATTTTAAGCATTCATAAAAACAACAAAGATTTTAGAACTAATGCAAGAGGACTCAACCTTGGGGAAAAAATGAATGCAGAAATTAGGGAAAATGCCACTACTGGATTGTTTCAAATTCTAGGGAACAGGTGAATTGAAACGGTCCACGGAGATGTTCCAGAGTTCCAGAATGTTTACCTAGGCTCAGCTATTAGGGGGAAAGTTTATCAGTTTGAAAATAACTACAGTTTTAGATCCTTCCATGTTGATGGCATTAGTCCTATTTTTGGCTGACTAAAAATTTAATGTTTTTGAGAAATGCTGCCATTTTACTTCCTTGTTATTAAAGCCCAACTCTTGAGATTAAAGAGTAAGGATTAAAGACGAAATTATAATCCTTAAAGACTGAGTTGGTAAAGAATCTGCCTGCAATGCAGGAGACCTCTGTTCAATTCCTGGGTAGGGAAGATCCACTGGAAAGGGATAGGCTACCCACTCCAGTCTTCTTGGGCTTCCCCAGTGACTTAGCTGGACTCTGTTTCTTCCAGTGTGGACTATATTTCTAACAGTGTGATAAAATGTGAATAAAGGACTATATTTCTTATAATGTGATCATTTCCCTTACCTGAATCTTACTGATAAGGAGTAATTGATTGGTATAATGTCAATAGCACTAGTGACAAAGAACCCGCCTGCCAGTGCAGGAGACAGAAGAGACTCGTGTTCCATCCCTGGGGCCGGAAGACCCCCTGGAGGAGGGCACAGTGACCCACTCCAGTACTCTTGCCTGGAGAACCCCATGGACAGAGGAGCCTGCTGGGCTACAGTCCACGGGGCCATAAGCAGTTGGACACAGTTGAAGTGACTTAGCACAGCACACAGCTCAAATGACAGGCACTCTTGCAGAAAGCAACCATGTTATCTTAGTGAAGAAAGAGTCATGCTGAGATATTGGGAAGAGCGGTCTCTCCTGTTTTAAATCAGAGAAGACAGACCCTCTTCCAGTGTCTGAAACTCAAGTTTCAAAAGCTGGGTGCCAGCGTTTTCTTTCTACTGAAATGTTTCTCTCATTCCCCATTAAAAAAAAAAACAACAAAAAAGCAGTGCCTTTAAACCCGTCCCTTTACAGCACTGCCTTCCTCCCTTTGTCAGAACATCTTCAAAGAGGAGATGATGCTTGTTGCCTGCTTCCTCATCTTCCCTGTGTTTACTGACCCTCTTCAGTCTGGCTTCAACTCCCACCCCTACTCAGCTCTCACTGAGGTCACTAATGACTCTCATTAGAAAATCCAGAGTTTTTTTTTACAGTTATTTATTTTTTATTGGAGTGTAATTACTTTACAATGTCGTGTCCGTTTCTGCTTTGCAACGTGAATCAGCGGCATGGATACGTATATCCCCTCCCTCCTGCATCTCCCTTCCACCTCACTGCCGCCATCCCACCGACCTAAGTCATCACAGAGCAACTAGCTGAGCTCCCTGTGCTGCACAGCGCTCCCCACCAGCTGTCTATGTTACACACTGTTGTTGCTGTTCAGTCACTTAAATCGTGCCTGAATCTCTGAGACCCCATGGACTGCAGCACCCCAGGCTTCCCTGTCCTTCACTGTCTCCTGGAGTTTACTCAGATTCATGTCCACTGAGTCGGTGATGCTAACCATCTCATCCTCTGCTGCCCTCATCTCCTTTTGCCTTCAATCTTTCCCAGCATCAGGGTCTTTTCCAATGAGTCAGCTCTTCATATCAGGAGACCAAAGTATTGGAGTTTCAGCTTCTGCAACACAGTCCTTCCAATGGATATTCTGGGTCGATTTCCTTTAGGATGGACTGGTTGGATCTCCTTGGGGATTTTTGTGGCTTGTGAAGTTGCTCAGAAGTGTCCGACTCTTTGTAACCCGTGGACTGTAGCCCACCAGGCTCCTCTGTCCATGGAATCTTCCAGGCAAGAGTACTGGAGTGGGTTGCCATTTCCTTCTCCAGAGGATCTTCCCGACCCAGGGATGGAACCTGGGTGTCCTGCGCTGCAGGCAGACGCTTTACCATCTGAGCCACCAGGGAAGCTCTGGGGATTCTGATGTCCCCTAAATTTTGACTGGTTTGATCTCCTTTTGCATGTGGTGGCGTATATATGTCAATCCTAGGCAAGGACTGAGAGCGAATGGACAAAGTCCCTGCATGAAGGGTCAGTAGGATTTTGACAGCCAGAGAGGAGAGAGAGACTGGCGAGACATCCCAGGCAGGGCCTTGGGGGCTGTGAGAACGTGAACTTGGCTGGATGGGAGCTGGGCAGTAGCATCCTGGTCATGAGAGCTGGGTTTGGAGGCTCAAAAGGACCAGCATGTAGAAGGCTTTGAGTCAAAGTTAAGGAGTTTCACCTGAGGGTTGCAAAGTAAGCAGGTATTTTGTAGGTATTGATCTGGAGACAATGTTTAGGATCAGTTGGAGAATATAGAGTTGGATGAACATTTTATTTATTTTGGATATAGATTTTAAATCAAGTTTCCTAGGAAGAGTGTGAAAATGAATATATTTACACTGGATAATAGATACAACTTTCTCAACTACACCACATATGCGACCGATCAGATAGTTCATGCCACACTTCTGCTTGGTTTACCCTTTTCTCTTTCCCATCTGTGCCCCAAAGCAGAAAAAAATGGCCTAGTCACAGCTCGTGCAAAGAACGCTGAATATCACAGATGGTGCTTCATTAATTACACATGTCAACAAATAGTTTTCTCAACAAGATTTCTGTCTTTTCACCAAAGTGTGTCTGTGAGTTAAGTGACATTTTTACATTTCATGAAATAGGAATTTGGAGGAAAGAAAAATGTTAATACTGAGGACAGTTTTCTCCGCTAAAATCTTTGTTTCGAGTAGTGTCTGTGGCTCGGCTGTGGGGTTCTGATGTCCCCTGAAGTTTGAGAACCACTTTGCTACACGGTTTCTAAGAGTATTTTCACCACTACATTCCTCAAAAGATGCAAACTGTGGAAGGGCCCTCAAGAAGAAATGTGCGTGTTACTCGCCCAGTCGTGTCCGACTCTCTGTGACCCATGGACCATAGCCCGCCAGGCTCCTCTGTCCATGGGATTCTCCAGGCCAGAATACTGGAGGGGGTTGCCATGCCCTCCTCTGGGGGACCTTTCCGACCCAGGCATCGAGCCCACATGTCTCTTGCATTGCAGGCAGGTGCTTCACCACTGAGCCACTGGGGAAGCCCTCAAGATGAAATAGATACGCTGAATAGCTCTGTATCTATGAAAGAGTCTTCCTGTTAATACAGCTTGAATACAGTGCCAATGGGAGGTGTCCCAGATCCCTTGAGAGAGGGCTTTAAATTGAAGGACTCGGGCCATCTTTTGAGACCCTCATGAAATACCTGTGAATAGAGGTGGGGAGAGAGGACACCCCAATAATAAGTGATTATATTACTATTGTTTTATATTAAGTGCCTGCTGCTTGTAATCTTTGCAACTCTCCATATTATGATTCCCGTTTTCCTGGTGATAACCTCAGAAAGGTTACATCACTGGCCCAATGTTCAGCTCAGTTCAGCTCAGTCGTGTCCGACTCTCCGCGACCCCATGAGTCACAGCACGCCAGGCCTCCCTGTCCATCACCAACTCCCGGAGTTCACTCAAACTCATGTCCACAGAGTCGGTGATGCCATCCAGTCATCTCATTCTCTGTCGTCCCCTTCTCCTCCCACCCCCAATCCCTCCCAGCATCAGAGTCTTTTCCAGTGAGTCAACTCGTCGCATGAGGTGGCCAAAGTATTGCAGTTTCAGCTTTAGCATCAGTCCCTCCAATGAACACCCAGGACTGATCTCCTTTAGGATAGACTGGTTGGACCTTGCAGTCCAAGGGACTCTCAAGAGTCTTCTCCAACACCACAGTTCAAAAGCATCAATTCTTCGGCGATCAGCTTTCTTCACAGTCCAACTCTCACATCCATACATGACCACGGGAAAAACCATAGCCTTGACTAGACGGACCTTTGTTGGCAAAGTAATGTCTCTGCTTTTTAATATACTATCAAGGTTGGTCATAACTTTCCTTCCAAGGAGTAAGTGTCTTTTAAAAGCATAGCTGGGAATCACAGCGTCTGGACATGCTCTCTCCCTTCAACCAGTTAAGAACAGGCAAGCTAGCAAAAGGAGAAGATGAAGTGGTAGCTCTCGACAAGTTTGAGAAATGAGATGGGACCTATGGGTCATAAACAATGAGGTATCGCCTATCAGAATGGATCCTGACATTCCCACAGGTTCTGTGGGTCATGATCTCGTCTGATCCTTTCAGCAACCCTATGGGGCTAGCAACCCAGCAGTTCATATCCCCATCCTGTAAATGAGAAAAACAAAATTCTGAGAGAGAAACTGATCCATCTACAGTCAAACAGCTGCCAAGAGACACATTAAGGGACTTAACAACAGGTCTCTAATCCCTTTTAACACCATATATTTCCACTTTCCCAACCACGTAGGCTTTTAATAGCAGAGAGACGAACTGAAAGGCAAAATTGCATGCATTAAACTTTCCAGGCAAAGGAGAGCTGTGTTTAGAAACAGTTAGCTCAAATAGTTCCGAGCATGTCTTTATTTATTTATTTTTTTTTTGAACAGAGGAAAATTTATGCGTCGAACCTGGACTGGTCACTTATGATAATATACATGCTACAATTCCATTCTCTCCAATCATGTCTTTAGATAGGTTACACTGAGTAAGCATGGATGATGTCCACCACTTCCTAAAGAAGCAGTGGAAGATTCCAAATGGCTCTGACAGAGGCGGGTTGTGTTCCAAGCCCCACATTCAGACCTGTGCAAGCTTACAGCGGGCTTACTGTGGTTTTATAGTCCCTGCTAGGGTTTCGATCAGAAAAAATGTCTGAAGAGCTTCGATTGAAAAGCACCTGTGTTGTTAGCGTTGAGCTGTGCTCTGATCCTGATTTCCTGACACAAGGCTTCTTGGTTTCCTATCCGTGAAGCTCATCGGTGGGCAGCTTTTCCAGGTGTTACAGTGACTCTCAGTAGGAGGAGGAGGGCAGGTGACCGAGCTGAGAAAGTCTGAGTCCAAGTCACCACCCAGGAGGTCCACCGCAAGCAGGACATTTGAAATTGGGGCCTCCGTTTGAAATAGTGGACGCAGAGATGATCACATTAAGTGAAGTAAATCAGACAAATACCGTATGACATTGCTTACATGTGGGATCTAAAAAGAAGACACAGATGCCCTCGTTACAAACAGATAGACTCACAAAGGCAGAAAGCAAACGGTTCTGAAGGGAAAGTGGAGGGGAAGGGGTAAGTTAGGAGTTTGGGATTAGCAGATACACACTAAAACACACTACACAGACAAGCAGGCTGAGAGGCCAGCAGCGAGGCCGTCGGTGGAATTCGGAAGGTGGTTCCCTGGAACCTGGCTCAGCATGTACCGTATACTGCAAATGATCACGTCTGTGCCCTGGGAACCGTTTTTCAGGGGTGGGGACTGGAGTTTGAGGGTGTCTGTTGGAAGACATTCCCCAACTTCCCGTCAACAAGTGTCGCATCCTCAGTTCTGTCCACCTTTAGGTTCCAGTTTGGGTTGTTGTGCTGTATATAAAGGGGAAGGGTGCTGAGAGCGGGGCAGTGCGCGCGTGGGGCGGGATGCTGAGAGCCAGGGGGGCAGCCCGCGCGTGGGGCGGGATGCTGAGAGCCAGGGGGGCAGCCCGCGCGTGGGGCGGGATGCTGAGAGCCAGGGGGCAGCGCGCGCGTGGGGCGGGATGCTGAGAGCCAGGGGGCAGCGCGCGCGTGGGGCGGGATGGTGAGAGCGAGGGCGCAGCACACGCGTGGGGCGGGATGCTGAGTGTGGGCGCAGCGCGCGTGGGGCGGGATGCTGAGTGTGGGCGCAGAGCGCGTGGGGCGGGAGGAATAAGAGAGGTCTCTGTGCTGCCTTTCAAGTTTGCTGCGAATGTAAAACTGCTTTAAAATGTAGTCTTGAAAAAGTAAACAGGGACCTCCTGCATATTCAATATCTTGTCATGACCTATAATGTAAAAGGAGTTGAAAATATGTGTATTTATAGGTACAGGTGTAGCTTATATCTGGGCTTCCCTGGTGGCTCAGACGGTAAAGAATCCTCCTGCAATGCGGGACACCTAGGTTCCATCTCTGAGTCGGGAAGATCCCCTGGCGGAGGGAGTGGCCACCCCCTCCAGTATTCTTGCCTGGAGAATTCCATGGACAGAGGAGACTGGTGGGCTACAGTCCATGGCGTGGCAGAGTCGGACACGACTGAGTGACTACATACAGCACAGCATAGCTTATATCTATGCTTCAGCACTTGAGTATAGAGATAAATAACTGAATCACTTTGCTGTACACCTGACATTGTAAATCACCCATATATCAATTAAAAAAAAAGTCAGCTGGGTTTTGTCATTAACCCTAAAGCAGATCTGTATTAGCTTTAAGATAAAAGTGATACATCCCTCACTTCTTCACATAAAGCGGCTGTTCAGGACAAAGGCCTGTAACTCTGCCCGCATTCTCCCCAGCAGTTGCCGTTATTACTCTCCTCCTATTTCTAGTTCTGTGTAGAAGAACCAAGCAGCTGAAGTCTGCCTCGTTTAATGCCTTGCCCTCCCCACCGCTCCCTCCGGCTCGTCCAGCCTCCTTCCTATTCTCAGGGCACAGGGTTCTGTCCTGTCCTGCTCAGCAGCGTCTTCTGTTCTGGACCTTTATGTCCCTTCACCCAAATTTGCCCAGTTCTACGTTGCCAACAAAGGTCCGTCTAGTCAAGGCTATGTTTTTTCCTGTGGTCAGGTATGTATGTGAGAGTTGGACTGTGAAGAAAGCTGAACGCCGAAGAATTGATGCTTTTGAACTGTGGTGCTGGAGAAGATTCTTGAGAGTCCCTTGGACTGCAAGGAGATCCAACCAGTCCATTCTAAAGGAGATTGATCCTGGGTGTTCATTGGAAGGATTGATACTAAAGCTGAAACTGCAACACTTTGGCCACCTCATGGGAAGCGTTGACTCACTGGAAAAGACTCTGATGCTGGGAGGGATTGGGGGCAGGAGGAGAAGGGGACGACGGAGAATGAGATGGCTGGATGGCATCACTGACGCAACGGACATGAGTTTGGGTAAGCTTCAGGAGGTGGTGATGGACAGGGAGGCCTGGCATGTTGTGGTCCATGGGGCGCAGAGTTGGACATGACTGAGCGACTGGACTGAACTGAACTGAACTGATGATGCTCTCTAATGGGGACTCTTTTATGTGTTTCTCCCGCCTAAGGAAAATACTGTGGTTTCCCATGAGATTTCAGGCATCATGGCAGACTTACATGAGTTATCTGGGGCCAGGAAGAACTCCACGGCATCCCTCAGCTCACATGCTGAAAGCAGTTGTGACAGTGAGGAGCAAACCTGACTCCATATTGGATGTTTCTTTTACTTTCACCTCTGTATTCTGTTGCTTTTGCTACAAGTTCATCACTAAAAGGATGTTGCCTATAGCTTAAGGTACACGTAATGGCCCAACTCCAGGAACAGTGCCTCCCATGCCTGAGAGTTAAGCTAAAATACCTTTGTTTAACTCACAAGAAAATCCTGACCAGGGTGTTTGAATGGCTGTGAAGAGCTGCAGGAAAGAAAAAGCTAACACATCCCCTCTGGAGTCCAGCCAGAACCAGGAAGTATTTGCAATAGCTTATCATCCTTTTTAGTTACTTCCTCACCTCACGCCTTCTTTGCTCTAGAACAAAAGCTAGCATCCCAACCTGGGCAAGATGGTTCTTTGGGACCTTAGTCCACCATCTTCTCCCTCTGCTTGCTATTCCTTGCTCCAGCAACTCGTCTCCCATTCGGCGAGCAGTGCAAGCCTGGATAATTAAGCACAGCCAGCTCGGTGGAACACTGCTCTTCTAAGTCCCAAAGCCATGAGAGTAGCTGGTGAAGTTAGAGCAGAAAGCCAGAAAGCATTAGAACCTAAGCATTTACATAGACTTCTGCGGTTTCACCACGGATCCTCTGTGGGGTTTAATTTTCAAATCCAGCGGAGGGGTATGACAGCAGGGACAGCAGGAGTCAAAGGACCAGCCCACACCACGCTGGTCTCCAGAATCCCAGGAAAACAGGAAGTGGTGGCTGCACTTGGTCTATCCTTCGGGTAAAACCACGGCTCACGGATGTTGGAGCCTGTTTCTAGCACGTCCCGTTAAAATGCTCAGGACCTACTCTCCCTTGAGTAAAAGTGCTAATTACAGTTTCAAAGCTGTAAACCAGCACAGTGTTTTTGGAAGGCAGTGGGAGGGTGAGTAAGTGTTTGGAGACACTTTCTGTGCTGGCTTTGCTCACACACCCATTTCTGCCCACATGGTGCCACACAGATTATACCTTTGAGGTGCTGTGGGGTGGTTTCTTTGTGCATTCCTGTGTGTGTGTGTGTGTGTGTGTGTGTAGGTGTGTATAGTGGAGGACATTATATTCTTTTTTTTTTTTTATTGCAAGTTAATCTCATCCTGAGAGTTATGCTGTAGGAGCCATTTGGGAAATAAGAATTTTCGATTTGCTTTTAATACAGAGAGAATCCTTGTAGTCAGGGAGCCTCAGATTAGTGGCATCAGTCAACCACATGAAAGAGGCATGTTGCTCTGTATCCAAAGACACTATTTAAACAGCATGACCTTGCCCCCGCCCCACACTGCCTCAGCTGGGGGGACCAGGAGTAGCAAATTCACAGGCTGGCTCTCTCGAACGGTGGTGTGACCTGAAAAGGCAAAGGAGAGTTAGGGTTGCCCTTGAGGAGAGTCAGAGAAAACTCCCTTGAGCTTCTCTCCACTGGTCTGGGAGTCTCATAGTCTCTTTCTGTGTCTTTAGTAGTCATTCTTAATATTGAGACATACTCAGTTTAAGGCTCTTTTAAATTTAATATGTCCACCCTTTCCCTGCATAATTCAAAATCCTTTAATCTTACATGGCAACGTATTACAAGTATTGGTTTGGCCAAAAAGCTCACTGAGGATTTTCCGAAACTGTAATGGAAAAACCGGAATGAACTTTTTGGAATCTCAGTTTGTATCTCTATCTCTTAAAAGTAATTTGTGGCTATTGTTGTTAATGCTTGTCCAGATATACCTATGTGACGGCCAGTTTCTTTGTTCACAGTTCTTGTGATTCGTGGCATATAAATTTTCAGGGCAACTTACCTTACAATTGGTATGTATTACATGAACAGAAAAATATCTGTTCTCTAGATAAGAGATAATCAGATTTTCCTGTTTCTTTAATATACAAATCATGTTTTCTATTAAACATTTATTTTATTATGCAATGTATCTCTGTTCTCACTGCCTATTTTATCTATTAAATTTGTCAGATTTTAAAAAATTATTTTAATTGGAGGATAATTACTTTACAGTATTGTGATGGTTTTTGCCATCCACCAACATGAATCGGCCACAGGTATACATGTGTCTCCTGCATCCTGAACCCCCTCCCCCACCCTTCCCCGCCCCATCCCACTGGGTCGTCCCAGAGCACTGGCTTTGGGTGCCCTGCTTCGTGCACCAAACTTGCCCTGGTCGTCTGTTCTATGCGTGGTGATGCACGTGTTTCAATGCTAGTCCCTCAAGTCACCACACCCTCGGCTTCTCCCACTCAGTGCAAAAGTGTGTTCTTCACAGCTGCGTCTCCTCTGCAGCCCTGCGTATAGGATCGTTGGCACCATCTTTCTAAATCCTATATATATATACACACACATACAGTATTTGTCTTTCTCTTTCTGACTTTCTTCACTCTGCATAATAGGCTCCAGTTTCATCCACCTCATTAGAACTGATTCAGATGTGCTCCTTTTTATAGCTGAATAATATTCCATGTGTATATGTACCATAATGTCCGTATCCATTCATCTGCCAGTGGACATCTAGGTTGCTTCCATGTCCTAGCTATTGTAAATTGTGCTGCAATGAACATCGAGGTACATGTGTCTCTTTCAATTCTGGTTTCCTTGGGGTGTATGCCCAGCAGTAGGTTTCCCTGGTGGCTCAGATGGTAAAGCATCTGCCTGCAATGCAGGAGACCCGGGTTCAATCTCTGAGTTGGGAAGATCCCCTGGGGGAGGAAATGGCAACCCACTCCAGTATTCTTGCCTGGAAAATCCCATGGATGGAGGAGCGCGGTAGGCTATGGCCCATGGGGTCGCAAACAGTCAGACACAACTGAACGACTTCCCTTTTCTATGCCCAGCTGTGGGATTGCTGGGTTGTATGGCAGTTCTACTCCCAGGTTTTTAAGGAATCTATTTTCCACAGTGGCTGTACCAGTCTGCATTCCCACCAACAGTGTAAGAGGGTTCCCTGTTCTGCACACCCTCTCCAGCAGTGTTTGTAGACTTCTTGATGATGGCCATTCTGACCAGTGTGAGATGATACCTCATTGTGGTTTTCATTTGCATTTCTCTCTTAATGAGTGATGGTGAGCATCTTCCCATGTGTTTATTATTTGTCAGATTCTTGACAGCATAGCATCTGATAAACTATCTCACGGAGTTTAGATATGGGTCTTCAATAAGATTATGTCTGTTTACATCCCAGGTATCTAGCTCAGTGCTTGTCTGTTGAGCCAGTGTGGGCTTGATCTCTTTCCTTCTCTTTCTTCTCCTTTCACAATGATATAAGATTTTGATGACCTGTGGTGTCACGTACAAGATGCAGAACTGTATTATCTCACCTTCAGTGCAGTCACTAAGGCGTGTCCAACTCTGTGACCCCATCAACCGCAGCACGCCAGGCCTCCCTGTCCATCACCAACTCCTGGAGCCTACCCAAACCCATGTCCATCGAGTCGGTGATGTCCTCCATCTCATCCTCTGTTGTCCCATTTTCCTCCCACCTTCATTCTTTCCCAGCATCAGGGTCTTTTCCAGTGAGTCAACTCTTCGCATCAGGTGGCCAAAGTATTAGAGTTTCAGCTTCAACATCAGTCCTTCCAATGAACACCCAGGATTGATCTCCTTTAGAATGGACTGGTTGGATCTCCTTGCAGTCCAAGGGACTCTCAAGAGTCTTCTCCAGCACCACAGCTCAAAAGCATCAATTCTTCGGCGCTCAGCTTTCTTCACAGTCCAACTCTCACATCCATACATGACTACTGGAAAAACCATAGCCTATCTCACCCTAATATAATTTTATTTGGGGAATCCCACAGTGCTGGAAGTAAGAAGTCCAAAACCAAGCTCTCAGCCGGGCCATGCTCTCTCTAATGGCCTCTTCCTGGGTCGTGAACGGTTCTTGGCATTCCTTCCTTGGCTTGTACCTGCGTCACCCTAGTCTCTGCCTTTATCACCACATAGCCTCCTTCCCTAGGTGTCTATACGTGCCCTCTCCTCTTACAAGGACACCTATTACTGGATTTAGGGCCTACTCTGATACAATATGGAGATGGCAATGGCAAGCCACTCCAGTACTCTTGCCTGGAAAATCCCATGGATGGAGGAGCCTGGTGGGCTGCGGTCCGTGGGGTCGCTAAGGGTCGGACACGACTGAGCAACTTCACTTTCACTTTTCACTTTCACACATTGGAGAAGGAAATGGCAACCCACTCCAGTGTGTTCTTGCCTGGAGAATTCCAGGGAAGGGGGAGCCTGGTGGGCTTCCATCTATGGGGCCACACAGAGTCGGACACGACTGAAGTGACTTAGCAGCAGCAGCAGCAGCTGATACAATATGACCTCATCTTAATTTATTGCACCTGTAGAGACCTTATTTCCAAATTTCTGAGGTTCTGGATGGACATAAATGTTTGGAGGACACTGTTTAACCCATCAGAAGGAAGGTCTTCTGAACCTCAAGAGCTATGGGAAATAAATGTCTGTTCTTTACGTCACCCGGTGTGCGGTGTGTTGTTATAGCAGCTCAAGGTGACTAAGACAGCCTTGTAAGCTCAGTCACTCAGTCGTGTCCAGCTCTTGGCGACCCCGTGGGCTGCAACCCACCAGGCTCCTCTGTCCATGAGATTCTCCAGGCAAGAGTACTGGAGTGGGTAGCCATGCCCTTCCAGGGGATCTTCCCAACCCAGGGATCAAGCCCAGGTCTCCCACATTGTAGGCAGGCTCTTTACCATCTGAGCCACCAGGGAAGCCTGAGACAGCCTTCTTATCCAGAGTTTTGTTATAAGCTTGTTTTTCTATTGTTTCAAACAACTTTCTTCATGTGACTCCATTCTCTAAGGCAAAACAAAAGGAAAAAAAAAAACAACCAAATGGAGTTTGAAAAATAAAAGTCAAGTCCAAATACTAAAAAGCAAAGAAATGACAAACAAATAAAACCAGACTGACAAAGATGTTTGAACCCTAGTGAACCTGTTTCATTATCATTGGCACGTAAAGCGCTAGTAAATTTAATGTGGGTAGTTCTGAACATCTGTGGGTGTAAATATCAGGAACAGGGACTCTCTTAGGTCTTCTCAACCGAAAATTTCATGATTTTTTAAATTAATTTTTTTGGATGATAACTGCTTTACAATGTTGTCTTGCTTTCTGCCGTACAAGAGTGCTCACCGGCCATAAGTGTAGACATATCCGCTCACTCTTGAGTCTTCTTCCCACCCTGTCCCACCCCTCTGGGTCACCACGGAGCCCTAAGCTGAGCTCCCTGAGCTATACCCAACTCCTGATGCTGCTTTGAGCCTTCTTCCCACCCTATCCCATCCCTCTGGGTCACCACGGAGCCCTAAGCTGAGTTCCCTGAGCTATACCCAACTCCTGATGCTGCTGCTGCTGAGCCACTTCAGTCGTGTCCGACTCTGTGTGACCCCATAGACGGAAGCCCACCAGGCTCCCCCGTCCCCGGGATTCTCCAGGCAAGAACACTGGAGTGGCTGCCACTGCCTTCTCCGATGTACAACTCCGCATTAGCTGTTAATGTTACACATGGGAGTGTATGTATATCAGTGCTCAGTTCGTCTCACTGTGCCCTTCCCACGTGTCCGCTCCCTACACCTGCATCCCTATTCCTGCCCGCAAATAGGTTCATCAGAACCATTAAAATTCCAAGATTCTTTTTTTTTTTTTGCTGTTTGAAATCCTTAATCTTATCTATAAATTATAACTGACCCATAAGGTTATTCTTTTTCAGGGGATAATTGGCCACAGATTTAGTTCTGTTCCAACAATTAATTCAATTCTATCCATTTCTCTGTAGCCCAATATAACCATACATGTAAAGATTTTACATCTTCCACAGAAAAATGTATAGATGTATCCCCGTAAGGCAAAATAGCAAAAGTTTTCATAAAATCTATATTACTTCTTATTACAGCTGCCCTGGAGACTTGGAGATATAAAAACCCATTTCTTATGCAATCTCAACATCAAGTTAGGAGATTGAACTTTCAAATGAGAATGCATGTCTTTGCCCAAAAATCATTATTGCAAGGTTTCTGAAAAAATAATGTCTATTTTCATATGAACCAGACTAGAATTAACTTTGTTTTTTGCCTGCTTGTGCGTATGTTTGATATTCAGGGGTTAGTGGTTTCGTATTAGTTATTTATTCATAAGTATTCTAACCATCCCTGCATAAAGTAAATATACATGAGGAAACTGAGGTTCCGTAATTAACCCAAGGGCACATCCTTAAATAGCAGACCCTACTGCAGCCACGGGTTTCTTCCCTGGAGGCTCAGAGGTAAAGAATCTGCCTGCCAAGCAGGAGATGTGAGTTCTATCCCTGAGTCGGGAAGATCCCCTGGAGAAGGAAATGGCAACCCACTCCAGGATTCTTGCCTGGCAAATCCCATGGACAGAGGAGCCTGGCGGGCTACAGTCCACGAGGTCACAAAGAGCTGGACATGAGTTGGTGACTAACAACAGTCTATTGACTATTAGTAGACTATTGTTAGTCACAAAGTGACTATTGCAGCCACACTTTTCTACCCTCAGATCAGCTGGCACTCATGGCATGTCACTCTGTGTACTGACGGAGGCTGCTGCTGCTGCTAAGTCGCTTCAGTCGTGTCCGACTCTGTGCAACCCCATAGATGGCAGCCCACCAGGCTCCCCCGTCCCTGGGATTCTCCAGGCAAGAACACTGGAGTGGGCTGCCATTTCCTTCTCCAATGTAGGAAAGGAAAAGTGAAAGTGAAGTCACTCAGTCGTGTCCGACTCTTAGCTAGCCCTATTCAAAGGGCAGCTTTTGGAAGTTCTGTGCCTCTCACAGTGTGCTGCGAACACCATAGGAAAGAAAACATGTCTGGGGAGAAGGGGCTTTTTAAAAACGCAAATTCCTGGGCCCGATATCCATCTTTCCTGAATCAGATTCTGGGGAATAAACAGTCCTGGGAATAAACATTTTAGACATGCTCTGCAGCTGATGCTTAGATTTACAAAGCAGTAGGACTGTTTTTAGAAGGGACATTGACTCACAGCTGAGTTATCACCATAGCAACCGAAGAACCCGCTACCTGAACCATATTCCACATGCTTTCGTGTTTGCTGTCTTCTACTCTAAGTGATAGATCAGAGAGAATGGAAGCCACCAGGATCTGGTCAGCAAGTCATCATTTATTCATCAACACAGCTCCAGGTCCAGAAAGCTGCCTGACATGACAACTTCTCTCTCTTGGCTACGGTCCCTTCCAGACAGTCGAGTGACAGGGTCATGGATCCCCTTCAACAGCGTGAGATGTGCTTGCCCCAGGGTGCCCTCTTCAGATTCACCCCGTCATTCTGCCAGCCTTGCCAACGTGCGACACGGGGGGTCACCCCCAAGGGAACCGCTCTGAGCTAGTTCTATCCCAATCCCTCACCTCACAGGCACTCATGAATCAGACGGCACGTCAGAGAGATAAATAACAGGCACTCAGAATAGTTTAGGAGGAGAAGGGATGCACCACTTTTAGAACTCCAGAATCAAAGCACGAGAACAGAGGGGGGAATAAGAGAGAGAGAATATGAATTTTCCAGCTTGCATTTTCTGAGGCTGTCTGCAGCTTGCTCCTGAGAAAGCAGCTTGGAATAGAGCTCAGGTGATGGGCCTCTGGTTGCCATGGCAATTCCTCAGCTGCGTGCACGCCTGATGCGTCGCTGATTTCCCTACAGAAGTGTACACGAGGTCAGCAGAGGACGGCGCGGAGCGCCTGCCCCAGACTCCTGGGGACAGAGTTGGTCTCTGCCTGTCATATGATCCCAGTGTCTTTAAAATTCGCTCCATGCCTTAGAATATTAGTGCTTGCTTTGACGTGAAGTAGAATGAGGCAGTCTGGAGCTTTGGCATGTAGAAATAGAGTTTTATTTTGACATAACTCAACTTAGTTATGATTATCCTTTATCCCAGTGGGGTGGTGGGAAAGTTTAATGTCTTCTGGGACCACTTCACTTTCTTAGGGTTGTATGGAGGTTAGAGGTGGGGGGCTTGGTTCCATGTGGTCAGGTGTGGGGGGGACATCTGGGCACGCAGGTGGTCACTGAGATCAGGTTCCTTTCTGTACTACCTCTCTCTGCGGCTCTGCTGGCTCTTGAGCGGCTGACTCTCTGAGAGGCTGTTTGTGGTCCTTTCTGCATGGATGCAGCACCCAGGCATCCCGCTCAGGGGACCGTAAAAGGCAAGACACAGATTCCACTCTCCGGAGCTCACAGGACTCTTCGCTCTTATCACTCTTTCAGTCCCGTCAAATATTTTTCTAGTACGTGGGTGGGAGGTCTCCTTCTCCCTTTCGAGTAACTTCCAAACGTTTTGTCTACACCCTACCCTTTCTATTACCAAAGGCTTAGAGTTTTAGAAACTCAGGAAGACTTTCTCTGTTTTCTGCCCAGCTGTGTTTCTCCCTTGAGACATTTATTCATTTATTGAGCACCTCTTCTGCTCAATTCGTGTCTGACTCTTTGTGACCCCGTGGGCCACAGCCTGCCAGGCTCCTCTGTCCATGGGATTCTCCAGACAAGAACACTGGAGTGGGTTGCCATGCCCTTCTCCAGGGGATCTTCCTGACCCAGGGGTGGAACCCTCATCTCCTGCATTGGCAGGCAGATTCTCTACACTGAGCCACCTTATTGAGCATCCACTACTCTACATTAAATACTGTTCTAGGCTATGAGGATATAGTAGTGGAAAAAATATGCAAAATACTTGTGAGTGTGGGGCTTATTGTGTTCAAGAAGGGGAGACAGACAATAATAAATAAATGTGGACTTCCCTGGTGGTCCAGTGGTAAAGAATCTGCCTGCCAACGCAGAGGACACCAGTTCCATCCCTGGTCCAGGAAGATCCCACATGCCTCGGGGCGACTAAGCCCGTGTACCAGAGCTACTGAGCCTGCACACTCTAGAGCCCGTGCTCCGCAACAGGAGCGCAGTCCCTGCTCGCTGCACCTAGAGAACGGCCTCGTGCAGCCGTGAAGATCCCAACACAGCCAAAGCCGAGTTAAAAAAAAAAAAAAGCAAGTGACCTGACTTGGGTTTAAAAAGAATCTGGCTGCTGTGATGAGAAGAGACCATAAAGGGTAAGACTGCAAACAAGGAGATGTTAGAAAACCGTTGCAGAACCCACGGTGTGAGATGGACCCGCAGGTCACGAGAAACAGTCAGAAATGGGGTCTGACCTCTTCCACCTCCACCTCCATCTGCTTTTTCGTTGTGTTCACTAAATTTCTCCTTTCCACCCACTGCTTGAGGCAGCTGTCAAACCCATGTTTTATGGACAACATGCGATCGGTTTTCCAGGAGCTTTTCTTCCTGACAAGCAGAACCCCCTCAGGGATAGTGCGGGCAAGCATTCGTGCCACTGCCCCTCCTGGTAACATGAGTCATCGTGAAAGACGCTGTCTGGTAACTTGATGTGGCAAATGGCCTCACATCTTGATTCACATAAAGTCAGAAAGAATGTTTACCAATTAAGTCCCCCCAACCTGCCTTTTTTTTAAAAAAAAAGAAAAGAAAAAGGAATTCAATTTCTGTTTTGTAGCAATTCATGTCTTCTACCAGCTATATCGGAGAAGGCAATGGCAAGCCACTCCAGTACTCTTGCCTAGAAAATTCCATGGATGGAGGAGCCTGGTAGGCTGCAGTCCGTGGGGTCGCTAAGGGTCGGACTCGACTGAGCGACTTCACTTTCACTTTTCACACATTGGAGAAGGAAATGGCAACCCACTCCAGTGTTCTTGCCTGGAGAATCCCAGGGACGGGGGAGCCTGGTGGGCTTCCGTCTGTGGGGTCACACAGAGTCGGACACAACTGAAGTGACTTAGCAGCAGCAGCAGCAGCAACCAGCTATATAACAGCCCAACTTTTTATCTCTGGGGGCCTTTTATGACTTAAAAAAAATTTATTCTATTTATTGATTTTTGGCTGCCCTGGGTCTTCGTTGCTTGCGCGGGTTTCCTCTGGTTACAGCTGGCGGGGCTGCCCTCTAGCTGCAGGCTGCAGACTCCTTGCTCCGGGGGCGTCTCTTGTTGCCCTCCAGAACACGGGCTCAGTAGTGTCGATGGACAGGCTCAGTTGTCCCGCGGCGTGTGGGATCTTGCCAGACCCTGGATTGAACATTGTCCCCTGAGCTGGCAGGCAGATTCTTCACCCCTGGCCCACCAGGGAAGTCCCGCCTGTGGCCTGTGAATGACACCTCCGCTATTTCTTGTGCGTTTACCAGTATCCGTTGCTGTTGCTAAGTCGCTTCAGTTGTGTCCGACTCTGTGCGACCCCATAGACGGCAGCCCACCAGGCTCCCCCGCCCTTGGGATTCTCCAGGCAAGAACACTGGAGTGGGTTGCCATTTCCTTCTCCAATGCATGAAAATGAAAAGTGAAAGTGAAGTTGCTCAGTCGTGTCCGACTCTTAGCAACCCCATGGACCGCAGCCCACCAGGCTCCTGCATCCATGGGATTTTCCAGGCAAGAGTACTGGAGTGGGGTGCCATTTCGGTATCCGTTGCTCACAACTATTAATACTTGGATATTATTGCTCTGGTTTAACCTACAGGAGTAGAGGCAGTATCGGAGCAGGATGGGCTGGCCTCTGACTACCATTTCAGGGGCTGCTTTTTGTTAACATTCATTCTGAATACAGGAATTCCTGCTCAGGAGCCTTTGAAAGCATAGCTGCAAATCATATATCCTTGGCAGAAAGCTCACCTGCTTACTGTCACCGCTTCAAGTTCTTCAGGTAACAATCAAATATCTCGGTTTTAGTTTTTTTTGTTTGTTGTCTCGTTTTGTGAATCTCTTTATTAGGTGCTTGAACAGTCAGGGTTCCTGGCTGCATGTAATTGAAATGGTGGTTTGGTTGCCAAGTCGTGTCCAACTCTTTGTGACCCTGTGGACTGTGGCCCACCAGGCTCCTCTGTCCATGGGATGCTCCAGGGAATATAATTGAAATAACGCTGATTAACTTGAGTGGACAGCGAATGTATCAGAAAGAGGTGAGGTAGATCATAGAAAGGGAGAGATGGCTGGAGAACCAGGCTCCAAGGGCAGGTGGGAGCCTGGCGGGAAAAGGGAGGGTGAAGGCCAGTGCAATGGACAGAAAGTTTGTGTCCTCCCCCAGATTCATACGCTGAACTCTAGTCCCAGTGTGATGGTATTTGGAGGTGGGGTCTTTGGGGGTAATTCATTCATGAGAATGGAGCCCTCAAGGATCAGATTAGTTCTCCTGTAAAAGAGGCCGCAGAGAGCTCTCCAGCCCCTGTTCTGTCATGGAATATTGCAACCAGAAGTCAGTGGTCTGCAGTCTGCAAGAAGGTCTCACCAGAATCCAACCATTTTTTAAAAATTCCAACAGCCACTCTGTCACCAAATCCTTTGTAATCCTTCGTTGTTGCTGTTCAGTTGCTCAATTGTGTCCGACTCTTTGTGACCTCATGGACCACAGCGCACCAGGCCTCCCTGTCCATCACCAACTCCCAGAGCTTGCTCAAAGTCATGTCCATTGAGTTGGTGATGCCATCCAACCATCTCATCCTCTGTCATCCAATTCTCCTCCTGCCTTCAATCTTTCCCAGCATCAGGGTCTTTTCCAGTGAGTTGGCTCTTCACATCAGGTGGTCAATGTATTGGAGCTTCAGCTTTAGCATCAGTCTTTCAATGAATATTTGGGACAGAGGCCTGTCTCCTGGCGTCCGCTGAGTCGGTGAGGCCACCCAGCCATCCCGTCCTCTGCCAACCCTTCTCCTCCTGCCCTCGGTCTTTCCTGGCATCAGGGCCTGTTCCTGGTGCTGGAAGGGTCGCTGCTCAGCTTGCTGCTCTGTGTGACCTAGAGGGGTGGGTGGGAGGGAGGTCCAAGAGGGAGGGGATACGTGTAAACATGTTGCTGATTTGCCTCGGTGTACGGCAGGAGCTGGGCCTCCCGAGGGGCTCAGCGGTAAAGAATCTGTCTGCAAAGCAGGAGACACCAGTTCAACCCCTGAGTGGGGGAAGAGCCCCTGGAGGAGGGCATGGCCACCCACTCCAGCATTCCTGTCTGGAGAATCCCACGGACAGAGGAGGCTGGCGGGCTGCAGCACATGGGGTCACATGACTGAAGTGACTGAGCACACACATGCACAGCAGAAAGTAACAAAACATTTTAAGGCCACTAGAATACTCCAATTAAAAAAAAAAAAAGAAAGGTTAACATGGTAAAATTAGCTTGGCTCCTGATTTCTCCTGGTGAACGACACCGTCTTGGTTTAGACCCTAAGGGTGTGTTGCCTGGGATTTCTTCAGCTCCTAATTCGTCTCCTTGACTCTAGCTTCTGCTGCTCCAATGCCTCTCACATCATGTTTGTCAAACCCATATAATGGCACAGCTTTTTAAGGGTGCTTCTAAGACACCTAGTGCAAGGTCTCCAGTCCGATGGCAAGTCCCCTCTGCTTCTATTGTCCTGATCTCTGAGGGTTAGTCCCGTTTCAGCAGGCCGCCTTCTCCTTGAGTCAGAACCCAGCAATCGCGCCTCACTCCCCGCGGGACTCAGCTCCCGGTCCTCTGCAAGGCTGGTGGACCCCCTTGACCTCTGGCTGCCTGCGTTCGGCCTCTCCCGCACAGGGTCAGGCTGCTTTACCCCTCAGTGCTCCATACGTTCGCCCTTCTATGCTCTCAGACTAGCATTCCTGTCCCTGGTTTCCTTCTTTGCAAACTTTTACTGACCTGTAAGATTGAACTCATTCATTCCGTCCATAGCTACTAAGCACCTGATGTGTGCCACCTGGTGTCCTGGGAGCTGGTCAGGCATGATCCCTGCTGGTGTTCCAGAGGCAGAAGACCGACAGTTAGGGGGAAAGAAATATGTGAAGAACTTCCAGTAACAGTGAGCACCCTCAAAGAGACAGAGCGGCGGCGGGGTGGCCCTTTACCCCGGCGTGCAGCGCAGGCTCTCCTGGAGAAAGTGCCGTGTGGTCTGAGGTCCAAACGGGAGCAGGAAGTAGCCACGCAAAGGTCAGGGGAGAAGGTCACTGCGGGCAGAGGGAGCAGCAAGTGCCAAGGCCCCAAGGCAGGGAAAGCCAGTGCGTTAGCGGAGCGGAGAGGCACCTGGAGGGCAGGAGGTGAAGGGAAGACCCCGGACCGCACTGCTCCTCATGAGCTATGAGAGAAAGTTTAGGTTTCTTGCTTCCCACACTGGAACCTCCCTGGCTTTCTGTCACTACGTTTGTGTGTTTTCTTATTTACTGTTTGGCTGCGCTGGGTCTTCCCTGAGCCGCGGGAGCTTGCGTTGTGACGCACAGATTCCTTAGTTGTGGTGTGAGGCCTCCGCTAGCTGCAGAATGTGGACTTGGCTGTTCTGTGGCAGGGGGGGATCTTCGTCCCCCGAGCAGGGATGGGACCCAGGTCCCCTGCATGGCAAGGTGGATTCTTAAGCACTGGGCCACCAGGGAAGGCCCCACTGAATCTTTGAGCACTGTGGCTTGACCCTCAGCGACTGAAACACTGAGCAGGCTGAGCCTGTCACCAGGCGCTGTCACCTCAACTTCCCTGTGCCTCTTTGGCCACTGTTTACCGTATTCGTAGAAAATGAAACAAAGCCAGTTTCTTTGTTGAAAATGGCAGCAGATTAAGGAGAAACTATGAATGAAAAGTCACTGAGGATCTGCCCAGGAAACCTGTGGTTCTCAGTGAGCACATGATCCATGTTTCCAAATTTGGGGAGGTCAAAGATCTGCAGAAACTGTCTTCCTGACTGGCGAAGGCCTACTCCACTGTGACTTCCCATCCTTAGGACCATCCAACTGGCTATTTTTTCAGCTAAGTAATTAGCTCCTTTGGGCTTCCCAGGTGGCTCAGTGGTAAAAATCCACCTGCCAGTACAGGAGCCCCAGGAGATGGGGGTTTGATCCTTGGGTCGGGAAGATCCCCTGGAAGAGTAAATGGCAGCCCAGTCCAGTATTCTTGCTGGGATAATCCCACGGACACAGGAACCTGGTGGGCTGCAGTCCATGGGGTTGCAAAGAGTCTGACACTCTATTAGCTTCTTCAGAGGTAAATTCTGTGGATGGAACTGGTTTTCCACACAAATAAACTTCCACACAGTACCAAACACACTTCTGTTTCCATGAAATGGTGGGTGCCTGTGAAGTCCACTTCGAAGGCTTTTGTTTACACTGACAGAAGGATTGTGTAAAGAAGGTGTGTAATAGCCAATTATCAGGGTTTATGACCATCCACATTATGGGAGGAATATCCCAATGATATAAATCCCTCCGCACCAATTTACATAGAAGCCAGCCTTTCTTTCTCAGCCTCCCTCGAAGTTAGGGTACAGCCTGTGGTCCTGACTTCTAGAATCATTCACCCACATAACACTTGAAATTGGAAGAAAGCAATGTGAGTAATCAGTTGCTTCCCAGAATCCAGTTTTCAGAGAACAGGGGGGTGAGGTGTCCACCTATTTAAAGCAGAGGGAGATGGACGTCCCTGGTGGTCCAGTGGTTAAGACTCCACGCTTTCACTGCAGGGGCTGATCCCTGGTCAGGAACTAAGATCCTGCATGCTATGGGGTATGGCCATAAAATAAAATTAAAAACAAAAAGCAAAACAACCCGAGGCAGAGGGCTGGCTCCCAGAACCTGGGCTCAGCAGAGGACTGTGGATCTGTATCCCCTGACCATCTTTGCTGGAGCTGCCCTGCAGCGTGACTCACACGTTCATGAACTTTCAGTCTGACTCTGGCCCTCCAGGAATTTCTGTAAGTGACCTCATATCCTTTAATGCTTTCCTTTTTCTATGTAAACTGATAGAATGCCTTCTGTTTTTCTCAACTGAGAACTCAGACTGATGCAGGCAGGGTAGAGGAAGCAGGGACATGTTCAATGAAGTGTTAGGGTTGCAAATGAGTCAGGAATTAAAACAAAACCTCTGTAAGTTATGATTTAAGTCAATGGGGGGGATGATGGCTGATTTATCAAAGTCCAATTTGCTCACACACTCTTGGAGAGCAGAGCTATCGAAATAATATTGCTGTTAAGCAGAAGGCAGGTATTTGGCAACTAGAAGCTTGTAAAGACATTTGGGCTATAAAATACCTCAGTAGGATGCTGTGTAAGCATGTAAAATAAAACTCTTAAGACCTCTCACTTGCATGTAGAGTGGCACGCTGCTTGATGGTATTATATTCTGTCCCAGTGTGAGCTGTTTCCTTTTCACCCTCAGGGCCCTGAGTGTGTGTGATGCCACGGGAGTGTTTCTGCATTGAGTTCCTGGCAACTGAACGGGAGGTTTTGAAATACTTGGCAGAAATGGTATTCTTGTATAGTAAGTCTCCTACATAGGAGTGAGTTCTGTTTTGAGAGCATGTTCTTGAGTCCTAAAATACGCAAATGTCACCATTCTTTGGAAAACAGCGAAATCTAGACACAGCAATGTAACATGCACAATTACAGCATCCAATTAAAAACTGGTCAGCGATATCATAGGACATCCCTTATGTGTGGAATATGAGAAGAAACGATACGAATGAACTTACTTACAAAACAGAAAGAGACTCACAGACTCAGAAAAGGAACTGACGGTTGCCGAAGGGAGGGACAGTCAGGGAGTCTGGGAAGGCCATGCACACTCTGCTGGATTCAAAATGGGCAACCAGCAAGGACTACTGCACAGCACGTGGAGCTCTGCTCGATGTTCCGCCCCAGCCTGGGTGGGAGGGGTTTGGGGGAGGATGGGTACATGCATATGTCTGGCTGAGTCCCTTTGCTGTTCACCTGAAACCATCTCAATATTGCTACAAAATAAAAAGTTGAAAGTTTGAAAAAAGAAAAACTAGTCAACACATTAACAATGAGGAAAAGGTGAGCCATACCCAGGAGAAAAATCAATCAAATGGAACAGCCCCAGATGTGACAAAGGTAATAGAATTAGCAGATAATCACTTTGCAAAAGAGCAATTATAAATACAGCAAGTCCCCTACACATAACTGAGTTCCGTCCTGAGCTCATTTGAAAGTCCATTTTTGATTGTTAAATCCAACAAAGTTAGCCTAGGTACTCAACACAATCGGCTATAGAGTACTGGACTGTAATGGGTTAATAATACTTTCCACCTTTTAAAAAGTTTAACATACTTTTATGTTTTTTTACATGAAAAACAAGCTCAAAATAACCATTTATATTTTTACAGTACAGAACCTTGAAAAGGCCAGTAGCGCAGTGCAGCAGCTGGCACACAGGGCTGGCATCGGGCGAACAGGCAGGGAGGCTAGACCGATTGGAAGGTGGGAGCCGCGGAGCTGCAGGGTGGTCCGCGCTGCGAGACGGTGCGTGCATCACTCGCGCCTGCGTGGATGGCGCAGCTTCTGGTTCCTTGCTGGATTCAGTTTCGTCTCCCCTCTTGAAAAAGATGACCCGGTGATGTCTGCGTGGCGGCCCTGTTCCGCTCGTCGCAGATGACGCGGTAGGGCCCGACCGCATCCTAAGCTGCCGCTGCAGCCTTCCTTACCGGTCTGCCTTCGGGTCCTGGGTCTCAAAGACTCTCACTGCCTCCTCAAGTAAAGAAGATCCCCTTGGAACCAGTTTCAGAAGGGTAAGTGTTAGCGCTTCTCCAAATGTTTGATAGAATTCACCTTTGAAGCCAGCTGAGCTGGACTTCTGTTTGCTGGGAGTTTTTAAACCACAGTTTCCAGTTTAGAGCTTGTGATGGGTCTGTTCGTATTTTCTGTTTCTTCCTGGTTCAGAGTTGGGAGAATGTACCTTTCTAAATTTGTGCATTTCTTCCAGGTTGCCTGTTTTATTGGTGTAGAGTTGCTTGCAGCAGTCTTTTATGATCCTTTGTATTTCTGTGGTGTCAGTTTTAACTTCTCCTTTTTCATTTCTAATTTTATTGATTTAAGCCCTCTCCCTTTCTTTCTTGATGAGTCTGGCTAAAGGGCTATCAATTTTGTTTATCTTTTCAAAGAACCAGCTTTTAGTTTCATTGATTTTTCTATTGCTTCTTTAGGCTCTATTCCATTTATTTCTGCTCTGATCTTTGTGATTTCTTTCCTTCTATCAACTTCTGCTTTTGCCCTTTCTTCTTTCCCTAGTTGTGTTAGGTGTGAGGTTACGTTGTTTATTTCAGATTTTTCTTGCTTGTAAGATTGTCACAATGATCCCTGCCTTGTCAACCTTATTGAATTGTAATAGGATTTAAACAAGATAATTAAAAGATTTTAAAAACCAAGAACCGTTAAAGAAATGGATGATACATATTTTTTAACACTGTAGTTTATTTATTTTTAAAAAATTAGTTAATTTTAATTGGAAGATAATTACTTTACAATATAGTGATGGTTTTCGCCATTCATTGACCTGAATTAGCCTTGGGTGCACATGTGTCCTCCCTTCTGAACCGGATGATACATATTTCTACCAGTCAGGGTTATCAGTCAGAAGACAGAAAACCCCTCTAGGTCTTTAGATGGAGAGAAATTTTACATAGGAATTAGGTCACAAGATGTTTGGGAGGGCTGGGGGAGCAGAAAGCAGTAGGCGTGATGCTCTCTTGAGTCCAAAAAATGCAGAAATCTGCTGCTCCTGAAGGGGTGCCCCTGTTCCTGGTGTTTCCACTGGGTAACCACCAGCAGGGCCACCAAAGGAATGGCGGCTACCTCCCTCTCTCCTCCTCACCTTGGTGAGTCCTTCTTGCCAGTGGAAACGAAAGGTATTTTTCTGCTTTTGCTGAGGAGTGCTTATAAAGGTGGTTAAGGACCACAGATGATGTGTTTTTGCTTTAAATTAACTTTTATTGGAGTACCGTTGCTTTACAGTGTTGTGCTAGTTTCTGCTGCACACCAAAGTGGATCAGCAGCACGCGTGCATCTGTTTTGGATTTCCGTCCGCTTTAGGCCGCCACGGAGCACTGAACAGGATCCTGTGAGTGATACAGTAGGTTCTCGTTAGTTACCTATTTTATACATTGTAGTGCATATATGCCAACCCCAGTCTCCCAGTTCATCCCACCCCTGCCGTTTCCCTCTTGATGTCCATATGTTTGTTCTCTGCATTGACCGCAGATGATGTTTAATCCAAGCACAATGTTTGTTTAATCCAAGTTTTCTCCTCTGTACCAGGGCCCTATTACAAAAACCATGTCTCTCTGGCTCCTGCTCCTTCCATAGTTATGGGTCTTTTCTCGCTCTAAAATATCCTTCTGGGTCTTCTGGAGTATTTCTGAGTGCTGCCAATGGGGTCGTCTCTGGGGCTCTGCTTCGCAGTGTCTGCCCTGGGGGCTTCTGAGGCTGGTCCTCCCGTGGCCTTCCTGTTGGCTCTGCTGCTGAAGGGTCTGGCACCCTTGAAAGTTCAAGGGCTGCCGTGCATGGCTGTGCCTGCCACTCAGGCTGCCACCGCCATCAACTGCAGGAGCTGCCGATTCCACCAAGACGTGCCAGCTGCAGATGACAGCATCAGTGGTGGGAGTTCTGCCCTAGCAAGGTGCCACTGCCACTGTCTGCTGAAGCTGGCGCCAGATCACCACCCAGCACTGCCAGTGGTCGGGTCCATCGTCCACACACGCTGTGGATGTCACAGAAGCAACCTCCTCCCCACACCACACTCTGCTTCTTTATTCTGGAGGCAGCTGTGTTTGCTGCCCCAAATTTATTGCCACATATTACCCTGTTCCCATACGACACTGAATTTTTTTGTTTGAAAATAGCACTCCTTTAGTATTCTGGGGTTTTAAAAATTAAATATAATCTCTTTTTTTTGAAGTAGTCCATGAATACAGGTCTATTTATTTACTCATTTTATTTCCTGGTCAAGCAGCAGGGCATGTGAGATCTTAGTTGCACGACAAGGGATTGGACTCACACCCTCTCCAGTGGAAGGGCAGAGTCTTAACCACTGAACTGCCAGGGATTGTTTCTGAAGGTCACTACTCATCTTTGCCTAAGGACTGGACCACGGCACAGAACACAGTGCCCATTCACTTGCAAATATTTATCGAGGCCTGACATTGCCAGCCCCGTTCTAGGCTCCAGAGATAAAGCAGCAAACAAGACTAACAGAATTCCGGCCCTTGTTGAGCTCGTAGGTTGGAGTTGACAATAAAGGCAGACCTCAGACAGTAATTTTATAATGTTATCAGGCGGTGATGAATGTCATATCAGAATAGGGAAGACAATGATATGTGTGTGTGTGTATTTCAGCAGTGGTTGGGGAAGACCTCCATGTAAGGTGACTTTTGAGCTCTGCCTTGGCTATGGACTGACTGAACTGACTGAATATCTGCGCCCCACGCTCCCACCCAATTCATATGTTGAAGCCCTAGGCCCCAGTGAGATGGTATTTGGAGGTGGGAACTGTGGGAAGTGATTAGATCATGAGGATGGAGCCCTCATGAGTGGGATTACTGCCCTTATAAAGGAGATGCCAGAGAGATAATCTCTCTCTCTCAGCCATATGTTGATGTTCAATCATTAAGTCGTGTCCAGCTCTCTGCGACCCCAAGAACTGCAGCACTCCAGACTTTCCTGTCCTTCACTATCTCCCTGAGTTTGCTCAAACTCATTTCCATTGAGTCAGTGATGCCATCAAACAATCTCATCCTCTGTTATCCCCTTCTCCTTTTGCCCTCAATCTTTCCCAGCATCAGGGTCTTTCCTAGTGACTCAGTTCTTCGCGTCAGGTGGCCAAAATATTGGAGCTTCAGCTTCAGCATCAGTCCTTCCAATAAATATTCAGCGTTGATTTCCTTTAGGATGGACTGGTTGGATCTCCTTGCAGTCCAAGGGACTCTCAAGAGTCTTCTCCAGCACCACAGTTCAAAAGCGTCAGTTCTTTGGCGCTCAGCCTTCTCAGTGGTTCAACTCTCACATCGGCACATGACTACTGGAAAAGCCATAGCTTTGACTGTGTGGACCTTTGTTGGCAAAGTGATGTCTCTGCTTTTTGATACATCCTCAACCATATGAGGACACAGAAAAATGGCAGCAGTTTGCAACCCAGGAAGGGATTGCATCAGACACTGAATCTGCATCTTGATCTTGGACGTCCCAGACTCTGGAATTGTGAGAAATAAATGTTTGCTATTTAAGCCACCCAGGCCATGGTAGTTTTATCACAGCTGCCTGAGCTGCCGGAGACAGCTATTAACTGACTGTTGCCATCGATGCTGTTTCTGTCCACATGGGATCATCTCAGTGACCCTTTAGCAGCCTGGCCTCGGGAGGCTGCTGACCCAATACCCCTTTGGTCAAGTAGAATACTAGACAAGCACAACCACAGCTCCAATAATCAGCATATTCTGATCATCTCCCATGTGCCAGACTGTTCTCTGCTTTGCATACGTGATCTAATTTAATCCTTTTCTTAGTTCTCTGTGGAAAGTACTGTTATTTCTCTTTCACGATAGGAAAATGGAGGCAGAGGCGGAGTTCCTAGTAGGCATGCTCTGTCTGGATCAACTTCAAGTGGACCACCTTATGAAGACATTTGCCCTTCTGTAGCACAAATACCTCCTTCCAAGCGCGCTGGTTCACCTGAATTGGCTGTCTTAGTTAATGAGGCTGTTAGAAACCAAGCTGCACTGTGAGAAAGTGCAGCCTCCATTCCGGTGCTGACTCGTTGAAAACTTGGCCCCTCTCGCCTGTAATCGTGAGAGAAAGAGCCCACAGTTGATCCCAAGGGGCCTGGGCAGCGTCATCCATGGAGCGGGCCCTACTCAGAGGCGCTCCTTAGTTTTTAATTCTCTTGTCCCCTTTTAATTTGCTACTTACTTTTGGCTGTGCCGGATTTCCATTCCTGTGCACGGGCTTTCTCTAGTCGCAGTGAGCTGGGCCTGCTCTTCGCTGGAGTGCACAGGCTTTCCAGAGGCGCTTCCTTCCCTTGTCTCCTAATACCTCAGCCAGGGGCAGCCCCCAGTCCTCCGGAGCTGCCTCCAGCCTTGTGGTCCCTTCACTGAAGCCCCGGGGTGCAGGGGCTTAGGGAAGAACTCACATCCGACGCTGGTGTGAGTAGGTGAGCCTGGGGCCCTGCTGAAACTGTAGGATGAATCACAGTGGGCGTTTCCCTACTATCCGTCTCCGCATCCAGGACTTCGAGCCAAAGCAAAGGAGGCTGCCCTGAATGTCAAGGTCAGCCATCAGAGGAAACAGCCAAGGGTAGAACCATGGGAGCAGAGGCCACGGTGTCTTACGAGGTGTTTCCCTCTGCGATCCTGCGGAGCTGGCTCTAACCTCAGTCCCTGATGTACTTTCTCTGAAAGAAAGACAGCTGAAGAGAAGCTGGTGGGTGCTGTGACACCCAGAGCTTCCGTTGAGGCCCCCAAACGACGTTCACATCGCGCTCAATTCCCCACCCCACCCCCAGTTCTGAGCAGAGGTGCCTGTGGCTGAGTTCTTGGTGTTCCCCACTTCCTGCGTGCTCTCTGATGGTTACGGTCCACCGAGGACAGCTGTAAGACTCAAAAAGGAAGCCCAGTTTTCCTTTGTCACCTCTGCGCATTTTTGGTTTTCAGTTTAAGATTCAGAGAAGAAATGAATTCAACTGGCTTGTTCATCAAACGCAAAGAACACTTGCAGGCAGGTGAGTGTCCAGTACCACCTATCTGTAGGGGTGGGGTACGTGGTGGTGTTGGGTCACATCTCACTGTCTCCCTGGTATCTTTCCAGACTGGGATCACTCTGTCTTAAACCAGGAAATGGTGTCTTTGAACCACTTGGTATCATCTGAACCAAGTCGTCTTTGGCTGCTTCTCCTATATGTTATAGGGAAGGGTCTCCCTCAGAGAACTGAGGCAAGCTTCCCAGGTCCGATTCCACAGTAGGAAACATAGAGAAAGACGCATTTGGGGCTTCAAAATAAGACTTTTCCAAAAAAGCCCTAAATTATATTGGGAGTCAGGCGATCTCCCCACAATCTCCACACCCAGCGTGAGCCAGGAAATGTTTAGCAACTGGCTCTCTGGGGGCAGGGAGCCTGTGCCAGCTGCTGTGGTGTAGATGGTCCACTGCGGCCAGCTGCAAGCTTTCCAGTGTAAGGTCAGTGAGTGCAAAGTTGAGAAGGGAAGGTTGTTACAGGCTCCTGTGAGCCACTGTGACCTCAGCACCCCATCAGTGGTCCAACATCAATGACGGGAGGGCAGGCGGACTTCAGCTCTCAACTCTAATTAGAGCTGTGGTGGGACCCAGAGAGGCAAGTGGTATGGGACACACACCTTGAGGAGACGGGCAGAGGCCAGTTTCTCTGCATGAAAAAAAAAAAGCAAAGAGACATCGGGGAAGGTCTCTGTAGTGGGTGACCTGGAAGAGAAAGACGAGAAGTGTATGGGGTATTTGGGCGGTGTTAGGGGTGGGGGGCAGATAAAATCCTATTTGCCATTTATGACTTGTGTAATTGAAAAGTGAAAAAGAATATTAAAAGTGCTCTTTGCTATGTAACATAAGCATCTCTTTACCATCCTTTCAGAAACCTTCAGGAAAATCTTCAGATTAATTCTTCACCTGTGGTTATCTGAGTGATTGTGCTTTGGGAAGACAGGATGAAGTGCTTGGCTCCTCTGTGATACCGCCATAGGTCAGATCATCTATTTATGGGACAGTAGCTGTGGCGATGTCCATCTGATAAGGATCTCTTACATTTTTTCAAGTAATCACTAGACGGTAAGTTCCCTGAGAGCAAGAATTTGGTCGTTTTGCTCACCTGGGTATCATGGTCTGGCCGGTGGAACGTGCTCACTGTGTACTGGGTGTTGTGAGGGGCTCTCTAGCGTCTCTGTGATGCTCTAACACAGCGAAGTGCAATAGGACGCTCGGCAGTGATGGAAATGTCCTCTGTGCTGTTCAGTGTGGGAGCCACCAGCCACGGGTGGCTACTGACCCCTTGAAATGTTGCTACTGTAATTAACTGGATTTGAAATTAATTTAAAGTTAAGTTGAAATGGCCACACATGGCCAGTGGCTGTCATAATGGGCAGCACAGCAAACAGCCTATGACTCAAGTTGCCATCTACGGACCAGCAGCTTTGGCGTGACGGGGAGCTTGTGGGAAATTCAGAATCTCAGGCTCCGCCCCTGAACTACAGAATCAGGATCTGTTTTCCATTCCCATGGATGTGTGTGCATGCTAAGTCGTTTCAGTCGTGTCCAACTCTGTGTGACGCTATGCACTGTAGCCCGCCAGGCTCCTCTGTCCGTGGGATTCTCCAGGCAAGAATATTGGAGCGGGTTGCTATGCCCTCCTCCAGGGGGTCTTCCTGACCCGGGGATTGAACTCGCGTCTCTTAGTCCCGTGCACTGGCAGGCGGGTTCCTTACCACTGAGCCACCTGAGAAGCCTGTGTACATGCATCCTTGTCTGAGAAAGTGAAGGTCGCTCAGCCACGTCTGACGCTTTCGACCCCATGACAGCATACAGTCCACGGAATTCACTCGGCCAGAATGCGGGAGTGGGTAGCCTTTCCCTTCTCCAGGAAGCTCTGCTCTAAAACGAGCATTTTCACAAGACTTGACTTCATTTGATTCTCACAGAAAGTCTGGATTGTGGTTATCATTCTCCAGGTTTTATAGATGACATATTCAAGCCTGTGAAAGATTAGGTGATTTGCTCAAAACTACAAAATGGAACCGAGAGACTGAGTTCCAAGCCCAGCGTTTCTTCCCTTTTGTTCTCTGTACTGTTGGGATGGAAGCAGCAAGTGAGCTCCAGGCTAGCTCAGGACCGCTGTTTCTTCCAGTTCCGTTCTTAACTGCGTAGGATTGCAGCACTTTACTGCTGGAAGCATGAGCTCCGGAGCAGGTGATAGTGGAAAGGGGCTGTGGAGTGACATGGAGGGAATTAGCTATCAGCTTCTAGTCTCTTCCTCAGGCTGGCTGGGTGAGGGGGAGCCAAGACACAGTGAGGGTGCAACGCCAGGCTGGCTTCTAACCAGAAAGAGTAGTCCTTTTGTTGTTCAGGATTTATTTCTACACACAAGCCAGCTGCAACTGTCTGTTTTCCTTTTGTTTGTTATTTCATCATGTGAAAAGGTTGGAGAGATTTTTTTTTTTAACAATCTACAGATTAACTATTGATTGGTTTGTTTAAATTTCCCAAAGGAAATCTTTAAGAGTAAGGGCACGGGGATGCCCTCCAGGATGGCTGAAGGCGAGATGAAAAGATGGAGAGAAATTAACAGTGGTTTCAAACACGAACCCCGAATCAAAAGACGCTCACAAGGACCGAGACGTAAGTTATGACTTGTTTTGTTTTCTAGCAGGCGCTCATGGAGGCATCTCTCTGTAAGAAGCTTCAGGTTCACGTTAAATAAGTGCACACATGTATTTAGAGGTGGTGCCTGAGTGTCCTCAGTGAAGTTAGGAAGTCTGCTCTGAGGCTCTACGTGCCGGCCAGTCCCTGAATTGTCAGTGTGGGCACTTTCCTCTTCAGATCAGTTCGGTTCCCATCCTACACTGCTTCACTGGCATCATCTCTGTAGACCTCACAGCCTCAAGTGAAGGGCCATGTTAGAAAAAGCAGCTAAAGCTAGATGCGTGTACTCCTGGCTGGCTGGTCAGTAGTGAGAAAGAATAAGGAGAGGAGCAAATAAGGAAACAAATGAACAACAGTGAAGTAATAATGGTTCAGGGTTGTCAGCCGTCCTTGAAATGACAAGCATCACCTCCTCCCGGCCCACCCTCCCCATGGCCTGATTGGAGAATGGTTACTCCTTCACACGGACTCCTGAGCCAGGAGCCCTGCTCCAGCGTGGATTCCTCTCCGGAGGCTGTCTCCACTCATCTCTCGCTCGCCCTTCACGTGCAGCTGATCATCAGCCCTCATGAACTCTCGCTTTTAAGTGAGTCCATGATACCATTTCTAGTCTTGGCCACGGGCCACGTCTTTATCATGTTTCCTGGACTTCTGCCTCCTCACCACTCCCTCCCAACTCTGCCTTTAGGATGGCTCCCCACTCCAGGATTCTTGCCTGGAGAATTCCATGGCCAGAGGAGCCTGGCGGGCTACAGTCCATGGAGTCGCAGAGTCAGGCACCACCGAGCGACTAACACTTTCACTTATCAATCTAGTATTTCTGCAGAAAGAGAAAGTGAATTCCCAAGGATAATTCAACAATAATCTCTATTTCCATCATCCAGAACTGTCACATGTACATCAAGTCTTTTCTAAAATTATGTCGCAGTTCTAGATAACATTCCCTTTATTCACTAACTCCTGTTTGCATTCTTCTTTTCTGCTCCTCCAGAGGCAGTCGCCCTAGTAAGTTTGGTGTACCTGGTAGGTTGTATTATTTTTTCCATAATAATCTGTTGCCACCTCATCTTGTGTTCTTCTTGGAGGTAGGACACAATGTATCACAGGCCAACAGAGCCTGGCAGCGCTGAGCAGAGCCACGGCCAGCCTGCAGCCCTTGTGTAACATGAGTGACAGTACTCTCGTTCTTGTAACCCGCTAAGATACTGGGGTTATTTGTTATGCAGCAAAAAAATATGACTAATTCAAAATATTTACGCATGTGAAAGTTTACATATCTTGCTGTACATACATATGCATCCACAAGCCATGTATGGCTCTGTTCGGTACGTGTTCCAAGTTTACACAGATGGTTGCATTCTAGATATATTTTTCTATATCTTGGTTTTTACACTCAAGATCTGTTTTGGATAGTTCTCCATGTGGGTTTGTATCGATCTAGGTTATTCGCTTTAACAACTGTCAGAGGAATGTTTCTAAATCACAGATTTGGAGCTGCCACTTCTTTGCCTTAAAGAGCAGACAGCTGAAGGTAGTCACCATAGCACGGGGAGCAGCCGGATTATAAACCCTCACGGAGAGCAAACGGATGATGCATCACAGCCACTACCCCGTGTAGTGGGGTCCACGCCTCAGTGCCTTCCGCAGCTCAGGGGGCCTCTTTTTAGACAGAAGCTTAGAGAGGAAGGTGAGGAAGGCAAGCCAGAGCCCCTGCTCTTGCATCTGGCTTAGAACCATGACTAGCGTTCATCATCTCTCTGCCATCCATTCCAGCTTCCTCTCGCCCTCCGCCAGCACCCCGGCTGCTTTGATGGCTTCTCTCGTGGTTTAACTGAGATTTGCATCCCCGAGGGGTCTGTGTCCCTGGTCACCTTGCCCTTTGTAGGTTGCTGCACTCTTGTGTTTTCTGTCCAAACGGCACAGGTGGCAGAGGCGCTCCAGGGGGTCACCTTGGCCCCAAACCCATTCCTCCTGGTCTCCATGGCGCAGCAGCAACCCAGGTTGGTTTTCACTGAAAAAGGAAGTGAAACCCACGAGGCTGATTGTAACCCATTTCCTGACTCCACCTCAGATGACTAGTCCATTGATTTGATTTCCTTTCCAATAATCAAACTAGGCTTATTCAGAAATTGTGATTATGATTGCGTTATCAGTTCAGTTCAGTTCAGTCGCTCAGTCGTGTCCGACTCTCCGCGACCCCATGAATCACAGCACGCCAGGCCTCCCTGTCCATCACCAACTCCCGGAGTTCACTCAAACTCATGTCCATCGAGTCGGTGATGCCATCCAGCCATCTCATTCTCGGTCGTCCCCTTCTCCTCCCGCCCCCAACCTTTCCCAGCATCAGAGACTTTTCCAGTGAGTCAACTCATCGCATGAGGTGGCCAAAGTATTGCAGTTTCAGCTTTAGCATCAGTCCTTCCAATGAACATCCAGGATTGATCTCCTTTCGAATGGACTGGTTGGATCTCCTTGCAGTCCAAGGGACGCTCAAGAGTCTTCTCCAACACCACAGTTCAAAAGCATCAATTCTTCGGCGATCAGCTTTCTTCACAGTCCAACTCTCACATCCATACATGACCACGGGAAAAACCATAGCCTTGACTAGACGGACCTTGGTTGGCAAAGTAATGTCTCTGCTTTTTAATATACTATCAAGGTTGGTCATAACTTTCTTTCCAAGGAGTAAGCGTCTTTTAATTTCCTGGCTGCAATCAGCATCTGCAGTGATTTTGGAGCTCAAAAAAATAAAGTCTGACACTGTTTCCACTGTTTCCCCATCTATTTCCCATGAAGTGATGGGACCAGATGCCATGATCTTCGTTTTCTGAATGTTGAGCTTCAAGCCAACCTTTTCACTCTCCTCTTTCACTTTCATCAAGAGGCTTTTGAGTTCCCCTTCACTTTTTGCCATAAGGGTGGTGTCATCTGCATATCTGAGGTTATTGATATTTCTCCAAGAAATCTTGAGTCCAGCTTGTTCTTCTTCCAGCCCAGCGTTCCTCATGATGTACTCTGCATATAAGTTAAACAAGCAAGGTGACAATATACAGCCTTGACGCACTCCTTTTCCTATTTGGAACCAGTCTGTTGTTCCATGTCCAGTCCTGACTGTTGCTTCCTGACCTGCATACAGGTTTCTCAAGAGGCAGGTCAGGTGGTCTGGGGTTCCCATCTCTTTCAGAATGTTCCACAGTGTATTGTGATCCACACAGTCAAAGGCTTTGGCATAGTCAATGAAGCAGAAATAGATGTTTTTCTGGAACTCTCTTGCTTTCTCCATGATCCAGCGGATGTTGGCAATTTGATCTCTGGTGCCTCTACCTTTTCTGAAACCTGCTTGAACATCTGGGAGTTCACGGTTCACATATTGCTGAAGCCTGGCTTGGAGAATTTTGAGCATTGATCTCCTTTCAAATGGACTGGTTGGATCTCCTTGCAGACCAAGGGACTCTCAAGAGTCTTCTCCAGCACCACAGTTCAAAAGCATCGATTCTTCGGTGATCAGCCTTCTTCACAGTCCAACTCTCACATCCATACATGACCACTGGAAAAACCATAGCCTTGACTAGATAGACCTTTGTTGGCAAAGTAATGTTTCTGCTTTTTAATATGTTGTCTATGTTGCTCATAACTTTTCTTCCAAGGAGTAAGCGTCCTTGAATTTCATGGCTGCAGTCACCATCTGCAGTGATTTGGGAGCCCAGAAAAATAAAGTCTGCCACTGTTTCCACTGTTTCCCCATCTATTTGCCATGAAATGATGGGACTAGATGCCATGATCTTAGTTTTCTGAGTGTTGAGCTTTAAGTCAACTTTTTCACTCTCCTCTTTCATTTTCATCAAGAGGCTCTTTAGTTCTTCTTTGCTTTCTGCCATAAGGGTGGTGTCTTTTATGTGTATAAAAATATAAGTGTTTACATGCAGATGTGCCTCTATATATATCAGGGGCTGTAGAAAAATTAAAAGGACACCACAAAAATCACCCACAATACCGCCATCCAGAGGGAAATATCGCTGCCTTTTGATATCTTTCTTAGTAGTTTCTTTCTCTATATATTTCTTTGATTTTTCTAAAATGAAAACTACAGATATGTATATATAAATTATTATCCTGCCTCTTTAAATAAATTGAATAGTGTATCATGACTGTTTCCCAACCCTTCTGTCTTTACACTGTATTCAGAAAAGGGCAAAAGAATCAGACTGATTGTGATTACTTCTCAACAGCATTCTCAGAGTGATGTTTATGACAAGAACTGGCTGACTTTGAAGAATTAGAACAAAACAATTTCTCTTTAGAAGGCAAAAAGCAGCATGCATAATATACAGCATATTTAATAGTGACTACTAAGATAATAAATGTATATTATTAACCCAACAGTCATATTATGAGCTCAGTATATATTTTTAAGGATTTTTTTTTTTATGTGGACCGTTTTTTAAGTCATTGAATTTGTTACACGATTGCTTCTGTTTTATGTTTTGGGAGTTTGGTCACAAGGCCTGTGGGATCTCAGCTCCCTGACCAAGCATCAGGGATCTTTGCCCCCTGCTTTGGGAGGCAAAGTCTTAACCCCCAGACCATCGGGGGAATCCCTGAGCTCAGTGTGTGTTATGGGTCACACACCTAGAACCCCGAACCAAAGTTCAAATCTAGACACCCTGCCCTCAAACCCCACACTCATATCTATGAAAAGTGGTTAAGACAAGTTTGTGGGGGAGACAAAAGCCCAGGAGACTGGAGGAAGTCCAGCCAAGCAGGGGAATCGTGACGACGGGGCCGGGCCAGAGCGTCCGTCAGGCTGGGCGGCTGCCTCCAGAGGGCTCCCTGGGGTCCCGGGACCTCTGACCTTCAGGGAGTGGGAGAGTGAGTGGCTGAGTAGCACCTCAGCCCAGGACCTGGAGCCCCAGGGAGACTCGGGGAGGCAGCCCCGGCCCGGGCAGGAGAGAGCCCCAGGTACAAGAGACGGGGAGGAGGGAGGTGGCCGGGGAAGGAGAGCGGTGGGGGCTAGAAGTCAGGCAGTGAGGACCCCCTTTCCTTCTCCTCCCCACCCGCCTGTCACTCTGGGTTACCCTGCCTCATTGTAACAGGGGCAGGAGGCTTGTTTTAAAAAAAGGAGGAGATTAAAGGGCCACACACAACAGGAGTGATTAAACACACTCACCAAAAGACATGTGCCAGAAAGTTCCTAGCAGTCCCGTTCAAATGGCCCCAAACTGGAAACAACAAATGTCCCTGCAGCAGGATGCATGAATAAACTGTGGCATAATCACACTGTGGAGTACGACACAGCAGTGAGAACGAACAGACCAAACTGCTCACAGCATCAGGCGGCCGAATCTTGCAAACCCGATGTCGAGGGAGAAAAAGACACAGGACCTTACATTCAGTAAGATTCCAATCATGCAAATTATCACCACAATCCAAGCTCTTCTGTGCCCCTAGAAGTAAGGTGGGGGGGGGTCACTGGCAGGGTCGCGACGGGGCTTCTCATCTTCAGATTTTAAATTTGGGTCTGTGCCCCTAGAAGTAAGGTGGGGGGGTGACTAGCAGGGTCACGACGGGGCTTCTCATCTTCATATTTTAAATTTGGGTCTGTGCCCCTAGAAGTAAGGTGGGGGGGGTCACTGGCAGGGTCACGACGGGGCTTCTCATCTTCATATTTTAAATTTGGGTCTGTGCCCCTAGAAGTAAGGTGGGGGGGGGTCACTGGCAGGGTCGCGACGGGGCTTCTCATCTTCAGATTTTAAATTTGGGTCTGTGCCCCTAGAAGTAAGGTGGGGGGGTGACTAGCAGGGTCCCGACGGGGCTTCTCATCTTCAGATTTTAAATTTGGGTCTGTGCCCCTAGAAGTAAGGTGGGGGGGGTCACTGGCAGGGTCACGACGGGGCTTCTCATCTTCAGATTTTAAATTTGGGTCTGTGCCCCTAGAAGTAAGGTGGGGGGGTGACTAGCAGGGTCACGACGGGGCTTCTCATCTTCAGATTTTAAATTTGGGTCTGTGCCCCTAGAAGTAAGGTGGGGGGGTCACTGGCAGGGTCACGACGGGGCTTCTCATCTTCATATTTTAAATTTGGGTCTGTGCCCCTAGAAGTAAGGTGGGGGGGGGTCACTGGCAGGGTCGCGACGGGGCTTCTCATCTTCAGATTTTAAATTTGGGTCTGTGCCCCTAGAAGTAAGGTGGGGGGGTGACTAGCAGGGTCACGACGGGGCTTCTCATCTTCATATTTTAAATTTGGGTCTGTGCCCCTAGAAGTAAGGTGGGGGGGGTCACTGGCAGGGTCACGACGGGGCTTCTCATCTTCATATTTTAAATTTGGGTCTGTGCCCCTAGAAGTAAGGTGGGGGGGGTCACTGGCAGGGTCACGACGGGGCTTCTCATCTTCATATTTTAAATTTGGGTCTGTGCCCCTAGAAGTAAGGTGCGGGGGGTGACTAGCAGGGTCACGACGGGGCTTCTCATCTTTATATTTTAAATTTGGGTCTGTGCCCCTAGAAGTAAGGTGGGGGGTGACTAGCAGGGTCACGACGGGGCTTCTCATCTTCATATTTTAAATTTGGGGCGCGCGTTGTGTTTGTGCGTTCTAATCATTTCATCTAAAACTCAAACAAGGGCTTATTAATTAAAAAAATAAGATAAAAGTAGGAGAAAAAAATGACCCAGAGCAGCAATGGCAATAGGCTAACCCAAATCATTATGATGAAAACATTTAATTTCACACAACTTCCATCTATAGGTAGAAAATAGTATACCTTTGGCATGTATTTCTATACAGTTACCCCACCCCCACCCCCAAAGCATCCTAGCCCAGTGATCATAAGAGAATCAGCAAAGAAGTTTCAGGCTCTCAAATAATTCATGATTGTTCCAACCTACTTCGGAAGAGTCACAGCTCTGGGCTGCAGGGCATGGTTCCAAAGAGCTTTGAAGTCCTATTGCATTATTTCTGTGTAATGCAAATTGACAAGGTCTCTAAATTAGGCAACTAACTAGAAAATGAGGTCTGAAAGCCTGCTTTATTAGCAGCCAGGGACCTGGTCTGAAAGATTTATCTGTTTGTGGTCAGGGCAGGGGTGGAGAGAATGTTTTCTACAGAGGGACTCTGGGAGACAGGGGGAAGGTGGGGGGAGAGCAAATGGAGAAGCCAGGGGGTAGGTCTGGAGGTTGCCCATTTTTCTAGGCTTTATTTGGCAAATATTTGTAGAGCCCTTTCTTTGCGCCAAGCACTAACTACGCACTCTGGGAACAAAGACTCGTCTAACCCTTACAACAAACGTGTGAGGTGGTCGCTCTTGGCGCCATCCTGGTTTTTGAGTTGGGGAAGCTGAAGCATAGGGAGGTTAAATGATAATCGGAAGACCACACAGCTGCCAGGCGGCAGAGCCAGAGTCCAAATCCAGCCACGCTGCTTATTCCGAAAATGGCGGCACAGCTTGAGGGTGACGGCTTTGCTTTTCCTCGCCGGCGTCCCCGCTGGCAGACCTGCTGCTCGACCGACTGCCTGCCTGATGTGCTTCCACGATTGCTCAGAAGTCACATCCTCCCTTCATCCCCCACTCCAGCGCATCCCGAACTTCCACCACTGGCATTTATTCTTTTGGGTACGTGCTCTGTAAGCTGGGCTTCCCTGGTGGCTCAGATGATAAGAAATCTGCCTGCAGTGCAGGAGACCCAGGTCCAATCCCTGGGTTGGGAAGATCCCCTGGAGAAGGGAAATGGCAACCCACTCTGGTATTCTTGCCAAGAACGTCAGGGACAGAGGAGCCTGGCAGGCTACAGTCTGTGGGGTCGCGAAGAGTCGGACACGACAGAGCGACGTTCACTTTCTGTCTCCCCCATGCCCCTTATAAAACTGCAGATACCCCTGCAGGCATCTGTGAACCAGGATCTGACTGAAGCTTCCCCCAGTTTTCTGAGAAGGGGCAAGCTGAGAGCACTGAGGGTTAGCGGGGTGAGGAGATGCCCAAGCCAGGTGGGGTCTGAGTGCCAGATTCCCTGACCTCACTGTTCTGCCTCAGCACAGCAGGCCTGTGGCTGTCCAGGGCATGTCTCTTTATCCACCCATCCATTTCCCACGTTTGATCCTTAATAGACGTTGAGTCTTGTTCTCAGTGGCGTGCGGGGTAAAGCGGCTTTATAACCCTCAGTATCCCTTTAGGTGTTATCCATGTTTTAATTCGCAAAACTCTTCTCCTGTGATCCTCTAGGGCCACTGTTATTATCCCCAAGTATCACCGAGGAAAGTCGGGTTCAGAAAGTTTCTGTGAACTTCCCAGGGTCACTGGGTTTGTGTTTAGCAGGAATCAGGATCAGACCTTCAATTCATCCCAGTGGAGAAGCTGAGGAAAAAAAGGGGAATTACTCAACAAGTGCTTTGTTTGTTTGTTTTTATTGTGATAAAGTATGCATAACATACCTAACAACTTGTGGCTCAGGTGGTAAAGAATCCGCCTGCAGTGCAGGAGACCTGGGTTCAATCCCTGGGTTGGAAAGATCCCCTGGAGGAGGGAATGGCAACTCGCTCCAGTATTCTGGCCTGTGAATTCCATGGACCGAGGAGCCTGGTGGGCTACAGTCCATGGAGTGACGGAGTTGGACTTGACTGAGAGACTAACACACACACATAACATAAAATTTACCATCTTAATAACTTCTTAAAACACACTTATGCATTCTTTATTTTCTGTTTCATGTTTTATTTTATATATTTATTTTTTGGCCACACCTCACAGCATGTGGAACTTTCTTGACCAGGAATTGAACGTGTACTCCCCCAACCTTAACCCCGCTCTCCTGCAGGGGAAGCCAGAGTCTTAACCACTGGACTGCCAGGGAAGTCCCTTAATCATTTTTGAGCGTCCAGTTCAGTAGTGTTAGGTACCTTGACACTGTTGTGCAAGCCAACTCCAAATTCTTTTAGCTTGAAAAATGGCAATTCTGCACCCACTCGGCAGCAACTCCCGCCCTCTTCCTCGCATCCCCGGGAGCCCCACGCCCTGTCTGTCTCCGTGGATCTGGCGCCTCTGGGACTTCGTGTCAGTGGGGTCGCACAGTGCTTGCGTCTCTGTCGCTGCTTCCTTTCACCCAGCACAGTGTCCTTTCTCAGGGTTCACCCATGTTGTGGCATGGGACAGGATGTCTTTCCTTTTTAAGGCTGAGTGGTGCTCTGTCGTATGTGGGGGTCATATTTTGCTTCTCCTTCTGTTTGTTGGTGAGCACTTGGGTTGCTTTGCCTGTTGGCCATTTTGAGTAGCGACCTTAGGGAAAGTGTTGTGAAAGCCGAGGTCTGGTGAGAAGAGTGTGATCGAGCGTTTGGGGATCAGGCTATGAGACCCAGGGGGGTGTGGTCAGAGCAAGGCTCCTTCCTGTGCTGTGCCTGTGCCACTGACCGCCCCCCACCAGGGCTAGCCCCCAGCCCGGGACTTTCTCCTCCAGGACTGGCCAGGGCCTCTCTCACAGTCCAGTGCCCTCTGCTGTGAGCGACTTGTCCATCTGAAGATCTGGTCAGGACCCCAGATGCCGCCCTGGACACCTTGTCTGCGGTCTAGTCCAGGGGACCAATCCTCCATCACCTGTTTTGAGTCCCGAGTGGCTGACACATCGCGTCCATCCTGGCCCTAGCCATGGTCCACTGTTGGGTGTGACGTTTACTGAGGTGACAGTCCCTCAGTGAAAGCACCACAGAGCTCAGGGTCCAGGTTAACGGCACCCAAAGGCTGCCATCCAAGTGAATATTATAGCAGGACAGACGCTGGAAAGGACTAGCCTTTAAATGGCAAGAGGAAGAGGAAGAGGAAGAAAACAATGCTTTCACCTAAGCCTGTCTCAGCTGTAAGGGCATGCTTTAAGACTCCCATTAGGCCCATCTGATCTCAAACAGAAACTGTCTCATGGTGTAAACGAGCCAGCATCACATTTCCCATTTCTATCTTGGCCGCTTAGCCTGGCAGGGAGAAATTCGCCTTTTTCACCATCACAGACTTAACAGAGAGGCTTGGAGTCAAGGAGCGGGCTGGCGCGGTGGGGAGGGAGAGGGCTGAGCGTGGCCGGCTCACCAGCAACGTGCAGAAAACCCCAAGCGCCCATCCTCCCAAGGGCCAGGGATGCTGGGACTTTATAAACACTACTCATCCGCCTGGACACATGGAAGTGGGCTCATTTGGGTGTGGGCTCGTAGAAGGCAGGCATCACAGCCATTTGTCCTTTTCATCTTGGGCAGACTTTTTCCTCTTATGACAAGACCCAAGCTTTGCGGCATCTCTGTGGCATCTCAGCATGGCAAAGGCCCCAGAAAGGACAGTCTACAGGGTGTTTCCCTTTTGGTTCAGAAGTCCCAAGCGATCAGTTTTGGTGGGTGTTTTGATCAAGGGCTGGTCTTTGATGTACAAGGCCTGCAGAATTGAGGCTGACATTCACACTTCCTTCCCCTGCAGCTCTTCTAACACCTCAAAAGTGAATCATCAAGACCCCCCTCTGCAGGCAAAGGAGAGCCTGCAGAGAGGACAAGGCACCAAGGGAGAATTGTCTGGTTACGGATCAAAGGAGTGAAGGTCCACGGCTCCGTCCCTCATCAGAGGATCGGGCTTTGGGTGCTCAGCCCGTCTCTTCGTCTGACTGTTCCTTTATGCGGTGGAAACAGTTCTCTGGAAGCCGCGGCAGTACTAACGGGCTGGAGAAGCGCTGCTGCAAGCGGCGTCCGTGCCACACGCGGACCGTGACCGTGAGATCACAGGGGTCGTTTCACAGGTGTCCCGCCGCCCTAGTGTCTGTAACTCATTAGTCTCCTAATGTAATACTTGCAGATGGCTGATTCTCGTCCAGAATGTGTGCTTATCACCATCTCTTCTCGAGCCAAAGAATAACACTCAGGTCAAAGGGAGACAGAACCTCTGCGGAAAGTGAGATTTAAATAAAAATCGGAAATAGATACTTTGAGAAAGGGCACTTTATTTTTAGAAAGAAAAGGAATTAGGAGAAGATAATGGTTGCCGTGGCGACGGCAGAGCCCTGCGTATATTCTATAGGCCAGGCTTTAGACATGAAGTGGGGAACAGAACGGATTCCCTGGTGACTTTCTGAGAAAAATACGGACAGAAATAAAAAGGCTTCCCAGAAACAGTGTCTTACATTAATTCAACTGCCATTTCACTGCGATTTAATAGGCTCTTTACTCCAAAGCCCTGTATTAACGTCAAAACCCATTTTTAATGTTTGGCACAAAATCCATGTTAAAGTCGAGTCTTCATTTCATTTTCCTTCCCCATTTCTAACTGTGCCGTAAAAACTGAACTGAGAGGAGCAGGCCCAGGAGCATGGCTTGGAAGCCCAGGATTCTTTTTAAACAAGGATGTGGTCTTGCCAGCACTTGCAAGCCTTTGCACTCAACCTGGAAAGACAAAGCGAGTTCATTGCTAATGTTTCACGTCTGGAGGTTGCACATAAAAATTAAATGTTCTATCTTCTCTTACAAACTTCGACAAACTGGCCCTCCCGGATCTTCTTTTTCACATGGTAAAAACCACCCACAGTTCTCACGTGTCTCCGCCACGTTCCCTTCCGCCAGTACCTTTTCTGTCACTGCCTTGTCTCTCTGGACCTTGGGTGTGGAATCCCCACCTGGTCACAAGCACAGTCCTCCCTCTAGATTCGTGCTTCTCAAGCTGCAGTGCACTCAGACTTACCCGGAGGAATTGCTGAAATGCAACCTGCTGGATCCTGCCCCAGAGTTTCTGCTTCCAGGGGTTTGCGGTGGGCCAAGAATCTGCATTTCTGACAAGTTCCCAGGAGATGGTCTTGCTCTGGGTCTAGGGACCACACTTTGAGAGCCACTGCCCTAGATGAACAGCTCCTACATTTTTGTTAGCCAAGACCCCTTTTCTTTTCTTTTTATTTAAAAATTGAAGTGTAAGTCATTTGCAATGTTGTATTAGTTTCAGGTGTATAGTGAAGTGAGTCAGTTTTATATATACATATAAATGTATTCTTTTTCATTATAGGTTATCACATGATATTGAATCTAGTTCCCTGTGATATACAGTAGGTAATTTTTGTTTATTTACTTTATATATAGTACTGTGTACCTGTTAATCCTGAACTAATTTATCCCCCCCCCATTCCCCTTTGGTAATCACAAGATTGTTTTCTATGTTTATAAGTCTATTTCTATTTTGTAAATGTTACATTGTTTTAGATTCCACAAATAAAGGATATCATATATTTGTCTGACTTACTTCACTAAGTATGACAGTTCTAGGTCCATCCATGTTGCTGCAAATGGCATTATTTCTTTCTTTTTATGGCTGAGTATATAAGTACCATATCTTCCTTTTTAAAAAATGTTTTTTTTCTGTCTTAATTTTTTTCTAATTGGGGTATAGGGCTTCTTTGGTGGCTCAGATGGTAAAGAATCTGCCTGCCATGCAGGAGACCCAGGTTCAATGGCTGGCTTGAGAAGACGCCCTGAAGAAGAAAATGTTAACCCACGCCAGTGTTCCTGACTGGAGAAGCCCCGTGGACAGCAGAGCCTGGGGGGCTGCAGTCTGTGGGGTCAGGGGGTCGGGCATGACTGAGCGACTCACCATCATGGTCGCTCTTCCTTACAGAGTTGTGTCGGTCTCTGCTGTACAGTGGGGCGAATCAGCTGCGTGTGTGCATGGATTCCTCCCGTTTAGGTCAGCACGGAGCTCTAAGCGGAGCTCCTTGCGCGATGAAGCAGGTTCTCATTAGTAATCTATTTCATAAGCACTCAGCTCAGGTCACTTCAGTCGCTCAGTTTCTGACTCTCTGTGAGCCCTGGACGGCAGCACGCCAGGCCTCCCTGTCCATCACCGACTCCCGGAGCTCGCTCGAACTCATGTCCATCGAGTCGGTGATGCCATCCAGCCACCTCATCCTCTGTTGTCCCCTTCTCCTCCCACCTTCAATCTTCCCCAGCATCAGGGTCTTTTCAAATGAGTCATCTTTTCACATCAGGTGGCCAAAGTATTGGAGTTTTAGCTTCAGCATCACTCCTTCCAATGAATATTGATGTTCTTTAGGATGGACTGGTTGGATTTCCTTGCAGTCCAAGGGACTCTCAAGAGTCTTCTCCAGCACCACAGTTCAAAAGCATCAATTCTTCGGCACTCAGTTTTCTTTATAGTCCAACTCTCACATCCATACATGACCACTGGAAAAACCATAGCCTTGACTAGATGGACCTTTGTTGGCAAAGTAATGTCTCTGCTTTTCAATATGCTGTCTAGGTTGGTCATAACTTTCCTTCCAAGGAGTAAGCGTCTTAATTTCACGGCTGCAGTCACCATCTGCAGGGATTTTGGAGCCCCCCCCAAATAAAGTCAGCCACTGTTTCCCCGTCTATTTGCCATGAAGTGATGGGACCGGATGCCATGATCTTAGTTTTCACTCTCCTCTTTCACTTTCATCAAGAGGCTCTTTTGTTCTTCTTCACTTTCTGCCATAAGGGTGGTGGCATCCACCCTTACATTGGGGGAAGAAAGAAACAATACTCTGACTACAAAGGACGTGGCTCAACTTCTTGGCCGAGACCAGGTGACAAATGAGAAAGGAATGAAGAAAAGAGGGAGGCAGAAAAGAACGGGGACTCTAGTGTGAACTCAGTAGGACGAGGGCTACTCGTCCCCTCCCTGTGACCCCCAAACCTTAGTGAGGTCACCTAAGCCTGTGGTGTGCATGGTGTGAGTGCACGGGGTGTGTGTGTGTGTGTCTGTGGAAAGGGCAACACGGCCTCATAGCGAAGCGGAGCTAAAGAGGGGGCGGTGCGGGAAACAGCGGGTGCGGTCGCCATGGAAACCGAGCCCCGGAGGCCTGCAGACACCTCAGCGAGGGCTTTGGGCTTTCTCACACTGTGGCCTTGGGAGACCTGAGCTGGTTTCCCCCAATCTCAGAGGAGCAGGAGGCCCCAGCTGACCTCTGCTTGTCATAAATACGAAAAATGTCACCTGTGCTGTGGCCGGAAAGTCTGTATCCCCCCCAAATTTTTATGCTGAAATCCTATCCTCTAAAGTGATGATTCAAAATTGAGAAAGGAGTACGTCAAGGCTGTATATTGTCACCCTGCTTATTTAACTTATATTCAGAGTACATCATGAGGAACGGCGGGCTGGAAGAAGCACGAGCTGGAATCAAGATTGCTGGGAGAAATATCAATAACCTCAGATATGCAGA